>NC_042997.1:53262212-53467212 GCF_006345805.1 Octopus sinensis | reverse complement strand
ATAAATTATACGTAAATATATATAAATATGAATATACATATATATATATATCGATATATATATATATATAATAGATATATATATAAATGTATATAAATATAAATAAATAAATATACATAAATATATATAAATAGAAAATATAACTATAAATACGGATATATATAATACATATTAGATATATATATAGATATAAATGTATATAAATAAATAAATATAAATATACATAAATATATATAAATATAAATTATATAAATATGAATATACACACATATATCTATAATATATATATATAATAAATGATATAAATATAAATATAATATATATATATAATGTATATAAAAATATAAATACACACATATATATATGAAAGGTTATAAATATAAATAAATATTCATATATATATATAAATGTAGTTTAAATATAATATATATATATATACATATATATAGATAATGTATGTAATATAATATATATATATATTATAAATGTATATAAATATATAATATATATAGTATATAGTATATATATATATAAATGTATATATAAATAAATATATATATATAATATAAATGTATATAAATAAATATATATATATATATATATAAATGTATATAACTATAAATATATATATATAAATGTATATAAATAAATATATATATATATATATATATAAATGTATATAAATATAAATATATATATATATATAAATGTATATAAATATAAATATATATATATATATAAATGTATATAAATATAAATATATATATATATAAATGTATATAAATATAAATATATATATATATATATATATATAAATGTATATGAATATAAATATTATATATAAATGTATATAAATATAAATACCTATTATATATATATATATATATATATATATATATATATATATATATAACACACATATAATATATATATATATATCATCTATATATATAATATATAATATCATCATCATCATTTAATGTCTGCTTTCTATACTAGCATGGATTGGACAATTTGACTGAGGACTGGCGAACCAGATGGCTGCACCAGGCTCCAGTCTGATCTGGCAGAGTTTCTACAGCTGGATGCCCTTCCTAATGCCAACCACTCCGAGAGTGTAGTGGATGCATTTACGTGCCACTGGCATGAGGGCCAGCCTGGCGGTACTGGTAATGGCCACGCTCAAATGGTGTTTTTTACATGCCACCTGCACAGGAGTCAATCCAGCAGCACTGGCAACGACCTCGCTCGAATGTTTTGTTCACATACCACCAGCACAAGTGCCAGTAAGGCGACGCTGGTAACGATCACGCTCAAATGGTGCCTTTTACGTGCCACCAGCATGGAAGCCAGACAGCTGCTCTGGCAGTGATCCTCCTCAGATGGAGCTATTAGTGCTACACTAGCACAGGTGCCAGTCATCGAATATGGTTCAATTTCGATTTCACTTGCCCCAACAGGTCTTCACAAGCAGAGTTTAGTGTCCAATGAAGGAAGGTTGGCATGGGTGCCAATCGTCGAATTTGGTTCAATTTCGAATTCAATTTCGATTTATATATATAATATCATCATCATCATATCATCATCATCATTTAGCGTCCGTTTTCCGAAATGATGATGATGATGATGATGATGATATTATATATATAAATCGAAATTGAATTCGAAATTGAACCAAATTCGACGATTGGCACCCATGCCAACCTCCTTCATTGGACACTAAACTCTGCTTGTGAAGACCTGTTGGGGCAAATATATATATATATTATAGGTTCAGGAGTGGCTGTGTGGTAAGTGACTTGCTTATCAACCATATGGCTCTGGGTTCAGTCCCACTGTGTGGCATCTTGGGCAAGTGTCTTCCACTATAGCCTCGGGCCAACCAAAGCCTTGTGAGTGGATTTGGTAGACGGAAACTCAAAGAAGCCCATCGTATATATATATATATATATGTGTGTGTGTGTGTGTGTGCGTATGTTTGTGTGCCTGTGTTTGTCCTCTTAGCATTGCTTGACAACCAATGCTGGCGTGTTTATGTCCCCGTAACTTAGCGGTTCAGCAAAAGAGACCGATGGAATAAGTACTAGGCTTACAAAGAATAAGTTCTGGGGTCGATTTGCTCGACTAAAGGTAGTGCTCCAGCATGTCTGCAGTCAAATGACTGAAACAGGTAAAAGATATATATATACATGCTCCTACATCTGCTGGCAACAAAAGACCTCTTGCTCAGAGCGAGAGGTAGATTATGATGCATGTTTATGAACAGGCATGCTACATGGCAGTGAAACATAGGCCATGACTGCTGAGGACATCCATAAGCTTACAAGGAATGAAGCGAGTATGCTCCGCTGGATGTGTAATGTCAGTGTGCATACACAACACAGTGTAAGCGCCATGAGAGAAAAGTTGGATTTAAGAAGCATCAGATGTGGTGTGCAAGAGAGACAACTGCGCTGGTATGTTCATGTGTTGCAAATGAATGAGGACAGCTGTGTGAAAAAGTGTCACACCCTAGCAGTTGGGGGAACCTGTGGAAGAGGTAGATCCAGGAAAACCTGGGATGAGGTGGTGAAGCACAACCTTCGAACATTGGGCCTTATCGGAGGCAATGACTAGTGACCAGGACCTTTGGAGATATCCTGTGCTTGAGAAGACCCGACAAGCCCAGTGAGACCATAGCCCATGGCTTATGCCAGTGGATGTAACCAGCCCATTTATGAATACTCCTCATTCATTGGACAATAAACCTTGCTTGTGAAGACCTACTGAGGCAAGTGAAATCAAAATCAAAATTGCTGATGTGGCCAATGACAGTACCGCCTCATTGGCACTGTGAAACATTAAAAGCCCATCTGAGTATGATTGTTGACAGGGCCACGGATTGGCTCCTGTTCTGATGTCACGTGAAAAGCACCATTCGAGCGTGATCATTGCCAGCGTCGCTTTACCAGCACATGTGCTGGTGGCACATGAAAAACATTTGAACATGGTTGTTGCCTGTCCTGCTGTACTGGCTCCTGTGCAGGGGAGAAAAAACTCCTTTTCAGCGTGGTCATTGCCAGAGCTGCCTGACTGGCCCTCGCACCGGTGACACGTAAAAGCACCCACTACACTCTCGGAGTGTTTGGCATTGGGAAGGGCATCCAGTTGTAGAAACTTTGCCAGATTAGATTGAGCCTGGTGCAGCCTCTTGCTTACTAGTCCTCAGTCAGACCGTCCAATCTATGCCAGCATGGAAAGCAGATGTTAAACGACAATGAAGATGATGATGATGATATATATATAATATATATATTATTTTCTTCTGTTATTCTTTTCCTTGTTGCAGTCATTTAACTGTGGCCATGCTGGATCACTACCTTTTAGTTGAATAAATCAACTCCAAGACTTATTCTTTGTAAGCCTTGTACTTATTCTATCGGTTCCTTTTGCTGAACCGCTATGTTACGGACACATAAACACATCAACATCTGTTGTCAAGCGATGGTGGGGGGACAAACACATACACACACACACACATTATATATATATATATATATATGTATGTATGTATGTATGTATATGATAGGCTTCTTTCAGTTTCCATCTACCAAATCCACTCACAAGGCTTTTTTCAGCCCCAGGCTATAGTAGAAGACACTTGACCAAAGTGCCACAGAGTGGGACTGAACCCGAAACCATGTGGTTGGTAAGCAAGCTACTTACCACACAGTCATGCCTATATATATATATAAGATATATATATCATCATCATCATCAGTTAACGTCCACTTTCCATGCTGGCATGGGTTGGACGGTTCAATTGGGGTCTGGGAAGCCAGAAGGCTGCACCAGGCCCAGTCTGATCTGGCAGTGTTTCTACAGCTGGATGCCCTTCCTAACGCCATATGTTTCAGCCTTGAGGCTGCAGCCAATGCTGGGGAACCGCACTATCTGAAGATGCAATCCATGATCCATTTAGTCAGTTATAAGTTGTAATTTGTAATTATTCATTGATCTTGATAAGTTGAAACAACTATAATGGATATGTAATAAATAAAATTTGTTTTCTGTTTTTCTGTCATACTACATGTGCTCTTTATACTATGTAATAACCTTATACAGCATGCATGTTCCTCTGCCAGTTAACATAGCGGTGGGAGTTTAATTTGGATGCTATTCAAAGTTGCAATCTTATATAGTAATTTGTCACATTCCTAGCACAATCTACTTCCACTTATATGTACATGCACACACACACATCCACATATAGATATATGTTTGCACAAATTTGTTGTGTATTATGCGAAACTGAGTATTACCAATTGGTTGATAACTGATGAAATATTAGGGGCCTTCTGTGTTTGACTCCTGTCTGGTTGTACACTCATTATACATTATGTCATTTGTTTATTAGGAAGGGCTTGGCGTTAGGAAGGGTAACCTGGCGTTAGGAAGGACATCCAGCTGCAGAAACACTGCCAGATCAGACTGGAGCCTGGTGCAGCCTCCTGGCTTCCCAGATCCCCGGTCGAACCGTCCAACCCATGCTAGCATAGAGAACGGACGTTAAACGATGATGATGATGATGATGACCATACATTTTTCATTTATTATGCATGTATATAGATGTGTATGAATCTGTATCACACATGTGTATCTGTGTATTTCATTATATTTTCACTCTTCTGAAAATCACTGAGCCACAAGCAGTGGCATTATTTTCTTTGCCCCTGATTTTGTATATTTGAAGATATGAAATAGGTGATCCCTATACGGAAAACAGGTAAGTGTTAGTGACAGGAAAGACATCCAGTTGTAAAACAATATCTCAATAATATATTTTCTAACCCATGCTAGCAATGATAAATAGACTTAAATGTAACTACAAAATGTTAATGCTTTTTCTAAATTTTTCTTTTTAAAAAATAAAACAGAGATAAAATGTAAAATTTACCTAGTTTAGTAGTTAAAGAAATAGCTGCATAGAATCTAATATAGTTTACTTTAATTTTAACAATGATTTTATAATTTTAAAAAATGTTTAATCTTAATTTTTGCCCTTTAAGGCAATGACAGAAAATGAAATTATTTCATATAAAATGGAATAGATTTGGTAATTAACTATTAAGAATGTTTAAACAAATACTTAGTTTAAGGTTAAGAAAGTGTTCTATTGAAAATATTTAGAATTAAGTTTTTAGAATTATTACATTATAATGCTGATTGTTAATTTTATTCATACACTAGCAGTATCGCCCGGTGTTGCTCGGGTTTGTTTCGACCCTTCAGAATTGGAATTTTTGAAAAGTAAAAATTTTGCATTATGTAGCTTGTTATTCTCTTTAAGTGAACATTTTTCTGGTTGAAATATACCGAAAAATGGCGACACAGCAGTCAAAAAATCGTAAAAAATGGGGATTTTCATAGAAAAAAAGCACCATTTTGATGTAAATAAATTTTGGTCTTAACATGGTCCGATTTGAATTTTATCTTCTAGGGAATGAAGAGCAAGCCTTCTTCTATCATACGCTTAATTTTGGTCAACTTGCGCCGCAGGGTCTCGAAGGAGAGAGTGTTAGTTGAAGGCTACTAAACCTGCCATACACAGACAAATTCAGCTTTATATATATAGATTTATAAGTACAGCCATTGGCTACCTGGAGTAGTTTCATATTACAACTCCCATCTAGAAAATAAACATGCAGATAAATTTCCCCATCATTTAGGTAAAAATCTGTAAATTGTTAAAGCTTTGATTCAAAGTCTAATAAATAATATGGCCAATCTTGTGGCACAAGTTTGTATATACATGACTTAGTAATATCCTGTGTAAAATTTAAACATAGTAAGTGACATTGCTTTCCTAGAAACCAAAGGCTGGATGAAGAGGATTCTTAAGTGAAATAACCCACCTTAAGCTTGTTAGCCCAATCTACACCAGTTACAGCGGCTGCAGGCACCTGTACAATCTGGCCAGCAGGAAGTGTGCTATCCTTCAATTTTGCAGCTATTTCTTGAGACATAACCATATGGGTACCATTGGGGGTGGAGGAGGCCTGCAATAAGTAACAGACATGGTTAAATTGATCCCAATATTTCCATGATGCTTTTGCAAAAGCATGCTTTAGAAATTTGAAAACGGTAAACTTATAAACAATACTTTAATGAATAATTAGTCAAATTCTGTTTTTATTTAGCAACATATTTTTTACAGGACAAAACAAAACAAAAAAAAAAAATTATATAAGAAATCAAATTATTGAGAAAAAACAATAACTCAATCTTTTATATTTTTAATGTTTTATTTTTTCTTTTATTCCAGTAAAAATATATTGCTAAATAAAAACAGAATATTAAAAAAAAGTAAAAAATAACAATTAAAAAATATTCTACTAATATAGTCAAGTTAATCTTTTGTATACATGTATATACATACATATGTATGCATGTATGCAAGTATACATACAGCTAAGTCGCATGCTAACACTTATCATAATAGTTATTTTTTAAATACTCTTATACTTTTTAATGTGAAAAAAATAATTGCAATATTTTGCTGAGGTTAAAAGTAAACAAAAAGTAAATTAATGAAATAATCAAGCTATGTGGCAAATTAGCAATTACCATCAAGATGTATTACTAATTTTCTCAATCGGCTTACTATTAATTATCTTAAGATTATTTGCAAATATTTAGTTACTAATTGCCAAACTTTCCTATAATAGTACAATGTCGCCAAATTGAGACTATTAACCTTACAGACGTTGTGTTGTTAATATCTACTAATACTAAGGCAAAAGTTTTTTATTTTTTTTAAAAAAAAAAAAGAGCTCTTCTATTCTAAATGATTAAATAAAAGGAATCACAGACACAGTTAAGTTTTTCTTGTTTTTTTAAAGGATAATTAAGTAAAATACAATGAGAAAAAGCATTTAAAATATGCCAAAATTAACAGCTGTTGATTATTGCAGAACTGAGAATGAAAGTGCCAATGAAGACTTCCAAAATAATGGAAAAATCCTTCCATTGGAAAGAGTTGTATGAGAGAGAGAGAGCAGGAGTGAGATGGAAGAGAAAGAGAAAGAGAGAGTGACTAAATGAAAAAAATAAACAAACCCCCATGGAGCTTGTTTAACATCCCTACAACAACTATATTTAACTCATTAAACGAAGAAGGCTTGCATATTTGTTCTTCATAGCAATGGGTATATAGTAATCAATAAACTTCAGGCAACATTTGCATAAGTGAAATGTATGTTGATGTTTCACCCGACCTAACCTCCCCAGCCTAACACCCTGACCCAGTCAACGTGTGTGTGTGTGTGTGTGTACGCACGTTGCATGTATGTATGTGTGTGTATGTTTTTGGATTATTTGTAAGTGTGAGCAAAAATCAGAGTTAAAACTGCTGGGTAATGTCAATTTGTTTTAATGCTATAAATGTAGCCATTAATGTCACACATGGAATTAGGAGAAACACTAAAATAAACAACACTGATAACAATGTTTGTTTAAAGCATCAACAATACTCCGAATGAATCCAAATTGGATGCATAACCCAGTGATTAGTAATTCCTGACAAACATGTGTAAAAAAAGAAAAAAGAAAAGGAGTGAAATACATATGTGTAACAAAGGCAGAAGAGTGTAACAAATGTATGTCACAAAACATATATCCCAGGGGGAAAAGTTGCAGAGGATGAGTTGAATGAATTGAAATATTCTTTTTCCATTTTTGAAGCGATAAAAATAACAATGAAATGAAAGAAAGGAGGAAAAAAACATGAAAATATCTTACCAATGAAGAACTGAATGGAATTGACAAATTGTTACCAGATATAGTGATGGTGTGAACACTGGGTGTAACTGTGACAGCACTATTGGTTGAAGAGTCAACAGATGCAGCGACCACAGCAGTAGGGCTAATCACATGAATGACATTTTCAGTAAGGTTGCTGCCTGCTTCCATGGCAACAATAGTTTCTGCTTTCCTGTTGTCACCATCAGCAGAAGCTTTTGCTTTCTGCCGCTTCTGCCGCTGCTGCTGCTGTGGCACTAGGTCAGAGTTGTCATCAACTACACAGCTGCTGGCAGCACTGGTTGCATCTGAAGGTCGATTAGTGGGTGTAGTTTGGGCAGTCTTGATTTGTGACTGCTGCTTGGCCTCCTCCACTGAGGACATCAGTTGCTATTAACCACCTGAAATGCAAACAAGTAAAACAACCAATCAACATAAGATCATTATCACATTATCTGTTAACAGTATTAAAACTAATAATACATCATATTAATTTTAGAATTAATTAAATTGATTGTTTTTAGTGCAACGTAAACTAAGTATTTTTAGTGCTAATAAAGAACCAACTCTGTAACCCGACACTAGCAAAGCTTCACAAAATCGCTTAACTAAAAAGAAGAAAAAAATTACTAATTTATTGCAGAAGAATAACAAAGATACCAAACTACCCAAAAACCTCTTCCAGGTATATATGTATTTGTATGAATACATAAAATATCTGGTTTACATATATACATATATAAATAAGTATATAAAGATGCATGTCTATCATATACTTATACAAACACATGCTTATATGTGTATCACCATATGTATATAATAATATGAAGTACATACATTCTGTCTCTATGTGCATATGCACTATAGATATGATATTCTTACTACTGTTTTGCAATATCACCAGTCCCAATTAAGGAAACCTGAGATCAAAAGTGCTCCAACCATGACCATTTTGTTGGGGTTTTTTTTTAAAGAGTATGATGTGAAGAAGTGTAAGTTGTTATTTGTAGCAAGTCAAGCAATCCTATAGAAGTCTCTATTAGGTATAGATTTATGCTTGTCTGTGTGTAGGTCTTTATTTATGTGCAAATATGCAGATACACATATTTTAAATTTATAAATCTATGATAGAACTGTAAAAGTTAGCTTCCCTTCCTAGAGCAATTCACACTGAAAAAGAGTAACTGGTCTAAAACAGAAAAAGAAAGAAATAGGAGTGCTGATCAATAGACCTCTGTAAGTCAGTCAACAAAAAGTGTCAATGAGAGAAATTCATTGACTTATTCCTGGGTTATAACTAACCTCATACTGATTATAT
Source organism: Octopus sinensis (assembly GCF_006345805.1). Lineage (NCBI taxonomy): Eukaryota > Metazoa > Mollusca > Cephalopoda > Octopoda > Octopodidae > Octopus > Octopus sinensis. The sequence continues at coordinate 53,458,115 of NC_042997.1, read as the reverse complement.
AAACACATGCGAACACGCACGCACACACACACACACATTTTCACAGTGAAAAACAAGTTGATTAGAGGACTTCAAGTCTCACCTATGCTGATAGATGAGTATACACACACGCATTTTTATAAATGTGTATATAATCATATACATATAGGAATGTTTATAATGTGTGTGTGTGTGTGCATGTGTGCATCTTTTTTCAGAATATTGGCTCTTAAGGCACATCACTTAAGGTTATTAATAATAGCATGTAAATATTATGTTTAAAAAAATACCCTTTTGGGATAGATAAAGTTCAAGGCTTTCTTCAACTTTTTCTATCAGGAGTTTTTCAACCCAATATTTACATGCTATTATTAATAGCTTTAGAAGATGTGCCTTAAGAGTCAATATTCCAAAAAAGAATTATTTCACATTCTCTTGAAAGTTTATAAATTCATATAATGTATATAGAACATATCAGCAGATTTTTAGTGCACACTGTATATTACAAAAAAAATATGCATTAGGTCTACACACACAATATGTTCATGGGTAGAACAGAAAAAAAACAGCTGGGCACTTTCCTAACTATCCACTGTTTATAAACCAATTGATAATAGTGGCTAAAGTAAACTGGATAGACTGATTTGCATATTTAACACTTTCTTGGCAGCTAATATTAAATTACTGGTGTATAAATAGTGTTGTGTTTCATTGAAACACTGTTAACACAACAGTAATTTAATATTCCAACATGCTCATTGCAAACACATAGGTAGGCTAACAGAGAAGGCAGATTTTATATGCAGCAGGTGCTTTAGGACAAAAAGCACAAGCAGCACTCAGGAAATAGATTCTTTCAAATGCCTGAACAGCTACCAAACAGTAGTTGAAAGCTTTTGTTATTAAGGTGACCTAACTAGCAATGGGGGTGGGTTCAAAAGTGTAATAGCCAGTATAAGAATGGCTGTAGAAAGCTCAAGAAGCCATTAAATTTGCTGGCAACAAAGGAATTTTCTCCCTCAAAAGTGAAGGACATTGTGTACTGCTTGTGTACAAAGCTGCATGGCCGTGAGACTTGTGTCTTGAATGTGGAGGACCTCCATCGCATTCTCTTACACTGACCATTCCTATAGATATTCACCAATTGCTCTCTCTCTCCATTACCTGCAAACACCTTTCTTTTACTATTTCTCATCACTCTGTATGCAATATCTTTCCTATTTCTTTCCTCTCGTCCAGTGTGCCTTCCTTCTCCCTCTCCCCCCCCCTTATTCCACTCTCTGTAATTACCCTCTCTTCAACACACTATAATAGTCATGTTACCCTGAATGAACAGAAACAACATAAACAGTGAGAATTCTGGAGGAGAGTATCTTTTCCCAATAATATTAGGTTTCCTAAAAACACTTTCAACCCACAACGAGTTTCAAACTTCAATATCTGTTCAAGCAACATGCTTAATTCTTAGATGTTGCCTGAGATCACTAAAGTTATTTATCTCCTTAGCAACAGTGGGAGAAACGTAATGCTAATTTTTTAATTAAAACATATTTTAAAATCACAAATCCATTTTAATATAATGCATTATAAACTAAGTATAATAACAAGTGAATTGCTTCTAACATTTAATGTTTTAATGTTTTATATTTCCAGTTTGCTTTTTCTGTCCGTATTGTATTAGATGTAATATTCAATTAGAATGATAATATTTCAATAATTTCTTTTTGGATTGCATATTGCATAATAAACATATCATGTTTTTTATACAATGTCACAAAAGTCAAACATCTGAAACTATTTTAAAAAGAAAAGATGACACTGAAGAGGAAGCTGATTAAAGAGTAAAAATTACTGAAGTGCTGTGGTGATTGAATTACTGAGCTGTTAGTACATAAATTTAGTGCCATTGATTTTATGAATGAGAATGAAGCAAAAAGACAAAAATCTTTAACTTAATTTTCTTATTTCAAAATCTATTGAAGAAAAATTGCAAAATTTGTTGCCCTTAATGGCTTTAGTTTTAACTCCCTTGCCTCAAGTAAACTTATTCAAGTTTATTTTGTTAGAGACTGATTTAACCCTTTCATTACTGTATTTATTTTGAGATGCTCTGTGTTTCTTTCAATTACTTTAAATATAACAAAGAATTTAGTAAAATAACTTGGTTATCATTCAGCTAGTGTTAGGAGCATAAATTGTGACTAAGGTTTGGTGGAAGATTTTAATTCAAAACTTATGAAAACAAGACATTTGTACTCAGAGCCAGAGCCGGTTTCAGCTGGGTTGGTAACGAAAGGGTTAACATTAAAGAAGTGAAGCTCAACCTTGACTAGAAAACAAAGTGGCACAGCCTTTTAAGTACTATAGAAAGACTTTTAACACTCAAACGATGTATCTCTAAAGCATTAAGAGTAATTCAATTCACAGAGACTTTCAATTAAAAAGTATGGTGCTTGAGAAGACACATCAATTTAAGTAAGTATGTGGTCATCCTTGCATACAGGTACATCCCCTGCATTCCTCTTCAGCTGAGTGTTCTTAATCTTGTGGGCTATGGGTGCTGGTGCCACATAAAAACCACCTGAGGTGGTGCTGCATAAAAGCACCCAGTACACTTTGTAAAGTGGTTGGCATTAGGAAGGACATCCAGCTATAGAAACCATGCCAAAACAGACATGGAGCCCAGGCAACTCTTCAGCTGACCAGCTCCTGTCATACCATCCAACAATGCCAGCATGGAAAATGGATGTTAAATGATGATGATGATGATGATGATGATGAGCATTGACCACTGAAGTCTCTATGAAGTTTATTTTAAGAAACTTTCACACAAGGAAACTACTTTAGTAATGTTACTAAAAAGAAAACTTGGGTAATTATAGTTCTTCAAGAAGACAAATGGAATTTCTAAGGTAGCTTAAATATTTTCATATCCCCAAACTTTTGACAAATAAACATGTTGAACTGGTTTTATTTCTTTCTAAAAAGAAAACAAGCAAACAGAATTTTTCAAAGACATTTTTTCTGAAGAATTAGTTGAGTATGAAATTCGAAGTATTAGTGAATAAAACATCAGCTTTTGTTTGCCATAGAGGTGCAACAAGACTAAAAATTGAAGAAGAACAAGCTCAAAGTGATGATCAGCTATTTGCAGAAAATTTGAACAAAACAGAGACATTAGATATTATCTGATTGTAAATGAACCTTCTACTTCTTTTGGTGCCAAAAAAAGAATTGAAGTGTTTTGAAGTAACTTAGATCACTACATAATGCTTTACTTTTCATTAGATTTTAAAGTGTAGAGTCATCGAGGGCTTTCTCTACAGCAGAATTATACTTTACAAAATTGACATCTGTTTATTGAGAAAATTCATTGAACAGTCTGTTTTCTAAAATCAGTTTTACAAAATAAAAAAAAAATATGTGCCGAGGTCGTTGCCAGTGCCACTGGACTGACTCCTGTGCTGGTGGCATGTAAAAAGCACCATTTGAGCGTGGCCATTGCCAGTACCGCCAGACTGGCCATCGTGCCGGTGGCACATAAAAGCACCTACTACACTCTCGGAGTGGTTAGCATTAGGAAGGGCATCCAGCTGTAGAAACTCTGCCAGATCAGATTGAAGCCTGGTGCAGCCATCTGGTTTGCCAGTCCTCAGTCATATCGTCCAACTCATGCTAGCATGGAAAGCAGACGTTAAATGACAATGATAATCTGCTTTGAATACACATATAGGTCTTTGATTCATAAGCTAGATTAGAGATATCATTTTTGGAAATAGTTAAACAACTTTTATATTAAGATTCAAATTGTCTAGAGATACGACTCATATTGTTTAAAATAAATAAAAAATTTTAATGAAGTTTTCTCACAATTACAATATTCCTTTATCTGGTGAATAAAAATTTCTATTGACCTATCTTCAAAGAACTTGTTTAGTCATCCATGCATTTTTACTGAAGTAGTAAGGTAACAGGCAGCATGTACTTGCCAACATTCTTGAAAGCACTTGAGTTTTTCACAGTGATGAACAAAAAGTGACATAAGTTTTAAACCCAACCGCATTTTCCTCAAGAAGAGTCACTCAATCTTTAAATGCCATGAAACCTGGCAAAGCTTTCAGCTCTTGATGAATAAAGGAATATTCAAGTGTGCACTTCCAATATGAGCCACTTTCATCAACATTAAATATTTGTTCTGGCAAATATCTCTTACTAACAATAATATTATGCAATGTTTCTTTAAATGCATCTGCACCATTTTTTATTAACACTTGTTATCTTTTCCACTTATCTTTGCCTCATAGAAATTATGATACAGTTTTAAAATGTTTAAACCATCCCTGACTTGCTACAAAAATCTGATATTGGTATCATTGGTGCAGTCTTTCAATGTTTGAAACAGACTCTGCTTGCTAAAAGGATGAGCAATATTCTTCTTATTTTAATTTTGTCCTCAGTCCTTATGATAAAAATTTTTTCCATTTACTCAATTATAGCCCATCTTCTTTTCTATATTTTTGTGATGATTATAAATTTAATGGATGCAAAAGCTTTCACTGCACCACTGACACAACACTTATCTTTTCATTTAGCAGAGAGCTCTTTAACTGGGATAAATCAAAATCACATGTAAGCACTGAAATGGATTTTCTTTCTATAAGTTGAAATATTTTGTTTTATAATCAATATACTTTGTTTCTTTTTACCCTTTTCACTACCAGCAGAAAATAATTGTCTTTTTTTGCCCTCCTCTAAGTTTTATTTTACCTGATAAATTATAATCTATTATATAGTCTTTGATTTGCATTCAAGCTTATTTAAATGGCCAATTCCCAAATTTGTTAATGCTTCAACAAACCAAAACAAATATAGATGCATATCAAGGGATCTCAACTTGAGGAGTGAGAGAGCATTTCAAAAGGTGAAACAAAGGAGTTAGGAATATACTTTATTAAACTGCTTTTCAAAATAAAATTACTGATTTCATTTTTCTTCTATTAAGCACACCAAGAACTTTATTGTTCCTTTGTAGCGATTGTGGTTCAGTTAAATAAAAATGCATAAATAAATTAGTTATTACAATACTGACTTCTTCATCTTCAAATGTAATATTTTTGTAGTGCATGCAAAAATTAACCAAATATTTCCTATGTGTTGGGATAGAAAAGGCAGATAATCATTGAAGTGGGTGTATACATACATACATATATATATATATAATATATATATATATATATATATACATGGAGGTGCAATGACCCAGTGGTTAGGGCAGCGGACTCGCGGTCGTAGGATCGCGGTTTCGATTCCCAGACCGGGAGTTGTGAGTGTTTATTGAGCGAAAACACCTAAAAGCTCCACGAGGCTCCGGCAGGGGGTGGTGATCCCAGCTGTACTCTTTCACCACTCTTTCTTCTGTTGGCCTGCTCGCTTAGCCAGCGGGGTGGCGTCATTCGAAGGCTAAAACAATGCGAACGCAATATCTGATAGCCTGGTCGGTCATGGTGATATACACACACACACACACAAATATATATATTTATATTATATAATCACTTAATAAAAAAACTATGGTCACAACCCTGATATTGAATATAAGTATCTCATGAATATTTGTTTTACAAATATTCAACTTTATTTTGATATGCAATAATGATACCACGTATGTATCTACCCTACTGATATTTGCTGAATTTGCTAGACACTATAATTTATATTTGTTAAATTTTTTCCACTTTATCTAGTATTTATATTAGAAATAAGCTGTCCTTCCTAATATCCAATATACAATATCTTTCAAGTCCACTACTTGTGGCAATAATTTTTGTTGCTCTTCTTCCTCATTTATTCTTATTTCTCTATTACTTTTCTATGCATATATGAGCACTCTCTCTCTCTCTCCCCCATTTCTTCCCAGGCACTTTCTGTGACAAAAGTGTCACACACAGACAATAACTGTAAGTATAATTACTAATTCATGTTACTACATAAATTATTCATATCTTTAAATATATTCATGTTGCATAAATTTTTAAGATAAGACTAGTAATGATGTAAATAATGTTCGGATAATTAACAATATTTCTTTTGTTTTTATTGAAGGGGTTTGACTAAGAAAATACAACATATGTTCAATGCAACATCAGAACCATGCTGAAGATCAGTACAGAATATCTTAATCCTTGACTATTTATCCTGTATGCTTTCTTCAGAACATGACTCCATGATATGTTAATGACCAGAATACTAAGCCACCAAGATTATAATTTTTATGCTAATCGTATATTCCATAAGATAAAAATAATAAATATAAATGAAAAGTTCCTGACTTTAAGGGTATCACAAAAGGACTGATTGGGGGCCCAATCTTCCAAGTTTCTTTTATAGGGTTTAGAAAAACTGAATAACTGCTGCAATAAGTGTGTGAATCTGAAAGGGGAATATGCTGAATAAAATCATAATGAACTGATCCTCCTGTAATTTCTTTTATCCAAAGTCAGGAACTTTTCAGCATCTTGTATTAGAAATATAACAATAAAAGAGAGGCAGAGAGTTACCAGAATAATATGAAAGTGAAACTAGCAAACACTAGAAAGTGGTCTGCAAATGAATAATAGAAATGACTTGAAGCTCTTTCATTTCTTTCATTGTTCAACCTTCTTTTTTAAAAAAACACAGCAAATAGTTTGGAAAACCTTTACTGCTGGTGTTTTCTGCAGCAGGCCCAACTTAGAACTATTTGTTCTTTCAATCTATCCAGTACTCCTACAGACAACACTATGTCAAAGCTGCCATTCGTTCAAGAAATAACTGTCCTCTGAAGGAAGATCTACATAAAGTTTGATCCTTTTCCATTAATTTAGGTCCACAAGTTCTCAAACTCATATGAGAAGTCATCCAAATTATCTTTGATTTTCTTTCTAAACTTCTTAAGTGAATCTAAGGAAGGAGAAAGATCATGAAAGTGTTCTCTAGCAAATCTGACTTTATAAATAAAAGCTGGTGCTGGAGATGATGGTAAAACGCAAATCTCATCTGAATTTTTTTATGGGACATGGTATGACACTCCTCAAGCAAATTTTATCTCATTTTTTATGTTGTTATTTTCACTATAGCATATAAAGCTTAAAGATACTACCTGTCAATAGTTCAGTATTTTTTTATGGTTTAATCACATGCAACAATTTGTTAGGATGCTGCATATTGAACCTACCTGAAAGCAATAAGCAATTAATCAACCTGTGATTGACTGTGCTGTTACAACTCCCTGAAATTTTACCCTAGAGTCTTAAAAAAGGCACATTCATCTAATATAACTCCATTTACATCAAGGAAGCTTTATAGGAATATTAAATCAATGTTTGACCAGAGAAAGATAAAAGGCAAACCCTGGAAAGTTTTAAACATAAAATGTTATAACTATATGCCGCAAGTATTTTGTCCAGTGGTCAACAATTCTGATAATTTGCTGCAGTTGGATAATGTTGCCGAGGGCATATTATATTTGCATGAAGTCAGAATGGCCATAGCTAGAAGCCTTTGATCATAAATCTGCTTGATCAGAACTGACCTGACCTGCTGCTAAAGAATAACAATGATTCCTCTCTCTCTCTCTCTCTCTCTCTCGGTTACCTATAAAAACTGTTATTTATATTTACTAATTTAGAGTTTCCAAAATAGATACAAGAGGAAAGAGGTAAAAAATGTTTGTAGTTAAATGTTCAATCTGAATAGTTACCATTTAGTGGATAGATAAAAAATATGAGCAGAAAGGGACTTTCAACAGGAAGCAATTCTGAAGAAGAATGATTGGGTAAAGTAGTTAACACAAATCTGGAAGAGAATAAGACATTTTGGAGTGACAAGAAGAAACTGATAGACTGAATGGAACAAAGAGGGATATATATCTTTGGGGTCATATGAATCATCATTATCAATTCCTGTCCACATTTTATGTAGGCAAGGGTTCGATAGTTTGAAAGGATCTACTGAGTTGAAGAACAACATCATGCTCCAGTGTCTGTTTGGTATGGCTTCTATGGTTAGATGCCTTTCCTAATGCCAACCACTTCACAATGTATACTGGGTACTTTTCTAATGCCAAGGGTACTAGTAAAGTGACCTTGCAGTTTGCATGACAACAACCCCAGAGGAGTGGGGGGGGACAGTTTTATGCTTGGAAATTAGGGGTTAAAGTATGAGAGAATGGGACAGAGCAGATCCTTGTTGTAGAGAAGCTACATGACTTCAGACATTTAGAAAAGAGAATGAATTAGAAGTAGCCGCAAAAAAAGATAAACAGTGATGACAAGGTGTGCTAGAGACAACTCACGGTACAAGGTGAGTAGAAACGAGTGGCAACAGAGAAACTAGGAATGCGAGTGAATATATGGGGGGGAAAAAAAAATACATGAAGACATTTGTGAAGTATACAGATTGGAAAGTAGATAGAAATGTGAAAGATTAAGCTAATAGTCTAATCAATACATAACCCATTTCATAAAGCCAGACATGCAACTTAATATGGGCATTGTTAAAAACAAATATCAGTTGGCCAATCTGATGAATTAAAGTAATTTCAAGAAACATGTGAGAGAGAGAGAAATGGATAAAGTGGGGTATAATAAATAAGACTTATTTTGTGTGTGTATATATATATATATATATATCATCATCATCATCATCGTTTAACGTCCGCTTTCCACGCTAGCACGGGTTGGACGGTTCGACCGGGTCTGGGAAGCCAGGGGCCGCTCCAGGCTCCAGTCTGAATCTGGCAGAGTTTCTACGGCTGGATGCCCTTCCTAACGCCAACCACTCCGTGAGTGGATTGGGTGCTTTTTACGTGCCACCTGCACAGGGGCCGGAGGGTCCGGCATCGTCACAATCGGTTCGAGCATTTTAACGTGTCAGCGGCACGGGGGCAACGAGGTCCGGGGTACTTTGGGGATCGGGGTACTTTGGGGATCCAGGGTACTTGGGGATCCGGGGTACTTAGAATGGGTAGGGGGTATGTGGAATTGCTGCAGAAAGCAGCCCGGGTCTTTGTAGTCACAACATATCTCCAGAGATCTCGGTCCTTCGCCATTGCCTCAGTGAGGCCCAATGCTCTGAGGTCATGCTTGACCACCTCATCCCATGTCTTCCTGGGTCTACCTCTCCCCCTGATACCTTCAACTGTTTGGGAGTGGCACTTCTTCACACATCTCTCTTCATCCATCCGCAGCACATGACCATACCATCGCAAGCGTCGCTCTTGCACACCACATCTGATGCTTCTTATATCCAGCATTTCTCTCAGGATACTTACACTCTGTTTTGCGTGCACACTGACACTACACATCCAGCGGATCATGCTAGCTTCATTTCTTTCAAGTCTACGCATGTCTTCTGCAGTCACAGCCCATGTTTCATTACCGTGAATCATGGCAGTTCGCACACATGCATCATACAATCTACCTTTTGCTCTGAGGGAGAGACCTTTTGTTGCCAGTAGGGGTAGGAGCTTTCTGAACTTTGCCCAGGCTATTCGTATTCTAGTGGTGATACTCTCTGTGCATCCACCTCCGCTACTAACTTGGTCTCCCAGGTAGCGGAAACTATCAACTACTTCTAGTTTCTCTCCCTGGAGTGTGATGGAATCTGTTTTCTGAGTGTCTGTTGTGTCTATTGTCCCTGTGCATCTGCCGCAACATGAAAGCTATCTTATCTGTTAATTTCCCTTTAATGTTGCTGCACCTCTTATGTGTCCATAACTTACATTGGGTGCATCTTATGGAGTTTCTACCTGTACCTTTCCTACAGGTTGAGCAGGGCCACCTACCCGAGGGGATGTGTGCTGAGTACCTCTTGCTGCTTACTAATACTTTGGTCTTTGCTACATTTATTCTAAGGCCCTTTGATTCCAACCCTTGCTTCCACACCCGAAATTTCTCTTCTAGTTCCGGTAGTGATTCTGCTATGAGAGCTAGGTCATCGGCATAGAGGAGCTCCCAGGGGCATCCCGTTTTGAATTCCTCTGTTATTGCCTGAAGGACTATGATGAATAAAAGGGGACTGAGGGCTGAGCCCTGGTGCACACCTACTTCTACCCGGAATTCTTCACTATATTCGTTGCCAATCCTAACCTTGCTGACAGCCTCTCTGTATAGAGCCTGTACAGCCCTTATTAGCCATTCTTCAATCTCCAGTTTCCGCATCGACCACCAGATAAGGGAACGGGGAACCCTGTCAAAGGCTTTCTCCAAGTCTACAAAAGCTATGTAGAGGGGTTTATCTTTAGCTAGGTACTTCTCCTGCAGTTGTCGGACCAGGAATATAGCATCAGTGGTGCTTCTACCTGGTACAAAACCGAACTGCATTTCATCTAAACAAATTCTCTCCCTAATGAGATTGGTTATGACCTTCTCTGAGACCTTCATCACCTGGTCCAACAGTTTGATACCTCTGTAGTTATTTCTATCTAGAGCATCACCCTTACCCTTGTAGCAGTTGACTATGGTGCTGCTGCACCAGTCATTGGGTATGACTCCATTGTGAACTACCTGGTTTACAATGCGGGTGACTATGGCATAGCCCACATAGCCAGCTGTTTTAAGCATCTCAGCAGTGATTCCTGATAGGCCAGGGGCTTTGCCTGGTTTCATATCCTTAATTGCCTTATCTACAAGGGAGCTGTCTATTCGGGTAGCTGGTCCCTCTACTGGGTCAACATTTGGCAGGCTCTCCTCCTCCCATTCATTCTCCTCATTCAGCAGTCTTTCATAATGGCTTCTCCAAGCCTACATACAGATATATATATACACACACACACACAGATATGTGTGTGCATATGTGAGCGAGTTATATTTTTTATTCTATAATTCTTCTATCAATGTCAGTCATTAAATAATGGTCATGCCAGGACATTGCCTTATCGATCATATTGACCCTAGAATTTATTTCATTGTGATACTTAGATACTTATTTATCAATTTCTTTTTATCAAATTGTTAAGTTATAGGACATAAAGGACACTGACATCAACTACTCCTATTTTTAGAACATAAATATAAATTCACAAAAAAACACAATGCACCATTCGAGCATGATTGTTACCAGTGTCGGCTTACTGGCACTTGTGCTGGTGGCACGGGAAAAACAATATTCAAGCAAGGTCGTTGCCAGTGCCACTGGACTGGCTCCTGTACAGGTGGTACGTAAAAAACACCACTGAGCGTGGCCGTTGCCTGTACCACCTGACTGGCCCTCGTGCTGGTGGCACATAAAAGCACCTCTACACTTTCGGAGTGGCTGGCATTAGGAAGGGCATCCAGCTGTAGACACTCGGCCAGAAATCGTCCAACCCATGCCAGCATGGAAAGCAGACGTTAAATGATGATGATATATATATATTAATATTTGATGATGATGATGATGATTTAGTAAAAGCTAGAGACTCAAGGGCCAGGAGTTTCATGCAGTGGCACGAAACTCTCAGCCCTTGAGTCATTCTGTTGCTTCTTTGCTTCAGCTAAATATTAATAAAAATATACATATACTCATATTTTGATTTCTATTTTTCCTGTTTGCATCACCATACCTATATATATATATACCTGCAAACTTGACAACAGGCTTCTGCACACCTTCTGTCTACCAAATTTCACTGACATAGTAACGGTAAATCGAAACCTATAGCAGCAGAACGCACTGGCCCAAGACGCTATGCAATGGGATCAAACCCCAAGCCACATGGTTGCCATGGCTGCCAAGCAAACTCCTTAACTACACACCACACACACAAACGTGTGTATATGTATATATATAAACACACACACACACACACACACACATATATATATATATATATGCACGCATGTATGCAAATATGTACACACACACACACGATTTCTCTCCTTTTCCAGTCCTTATTGCTATTAATTTTATTGAATTAAATGAAATTGCCTTATATTATTTAATTCAATAAAATCCTCATTTTAAAATTGGAAAAGCACACCCAATAAAATGCAATCTATGTGATTCAATTATTACTAGTACTTAGCAAGGACTACATCTAGTTTAAAGGAGCTTATGCATCTGATCAATACAACATTCAATTAACCCGTAAAAAATTCATATGCAGAGATGAAGGGAAACCCGACACAAACAGAGGGAACAAAAAGGGTATATTATATTAAAATTATATACATAAAGACAACAGAATATATAGATGAATGTGGTAAGATACAATGAATAAGTTGGGCAGGAGCAGTGAGAGAAAAAAAATCAACAGTTGATGACTGCTGAAAAATAAGGCTTTAAAGCTGCAGGCGATAGATTTTGAGCAATAGCAACTGCAACTAAACCAGATGACCGCTGAGCAAGACTGAAGTTATATATGTACAAGAGGTGAAACGCTAAATCAATAGCTTGCAGCTCATAGATTGCTGGTTGGTTTAACATTCAGAGCAAGGGTAGCAGCAGCTACGGTGGTGGTGGTGGTGGGGGGAAGCAAAGGCAGTAGCAGCCATAGTGACAATAAGCAGTAGTACAGTCACCTATACTGACTGTTCCCCCCTATCACTACTGCTGCTGTCATTACAGATGCTACTGCTACAGTATCCATGGCTATCCTCTGGCGACAAAACTAATAACCTTCTTGGGGGATGGGTCAATGATAGAGGTCAAACAATCAAGTCAGTGGAGAAAGGAGAGGTGGGGGCGGGGGGCGTTGTCTAAGGTCTAATATATATGCATGCATATGAACAAGTCTACACTCAAACAAACACAGAAATAAAAGCAAAAGATGAAAATGTAACAAAAGCATGCGATAACAAACTCTCTAACAAAGAAAAGCAAAACCAAGAAAATACCAAAATAGAATCAACAGGTAAAAATAAGGTATCTCTTAGAAAAATTTCAATTCTAAACAGAAAGAAAACTTCAGTGTTTGTCGTTAAAAAATCAAAATAACATTCTGGTTTCTAGTAGAGTTCTCTTGCCAGTTCTGAAAAAGTTCAGACTCCAATGAGTTTTACAAGGTCGAGACACTGAATAAATATTTATTGGAGGGTGTTAGGAAGGGCTGGTGGCATTAGGAAGGGTATCCAGCTGTAGAAACACTACCAGATCAGACTGGAGCCTGGTGCAGCCTTCTGGCTTCCCAGATCCCCGGTCGAACCGTCCAACCCATGCTAGCATGGAGAACGGACGTTAAACGATGATGATGATGTAGAAGTAAAGCAAAACTATCCTAAATATTAATAGATCATATTCTTAATTGACTATAGTAACAACTTGAAGTTGATACTCCACAATAATTATAGTAGTCAAAACACTCTTTCCTACTTTGATAAAAACAAAAAAAGTTTTAAGATATGAAAAGACAGAGGCTTTCAACTGGGGTTCATATGACCCTTGGGGATCCATGTAAGAATCTGTTGTTAAAAATTAGGTGCAATTAATTGGTTATACTTCTATAATATCCAAAATATTTTAATAACTGGGTTCAGTCCCACTGTGTGGCACCTTGGGCCTTGAGCCAACCAAATCCTTGTGAGTGGATTTGGTAGACGGAAACTGAAAGAAGCCCATCGTATATATGTATATATATGTATGTGTGTGTGTATATGTTTGTGTGGCTGTGTTTGTCCTCCACCCCAACATCGCTTGACAACTGATGCTGGTATGTTTACGTCCCCGTAACTTAGCGGTTCAGCAAAAGAGACTGATAGAATAAGTACTAGGCTTACAAAGAATAAGTCCTGGGATCGATTTGCTCAACCAAAGGCAGTGCTCCAGCATAGCCACAGTCAAATGACTGAAACAAGTAAAAGAGTATACAATTTCTAATAATAATAAATCTCTGAGTGAGGTATAAACTGTAGCTGCACAACATCATGAAATATATTTGCCAGCTTATAGCCCCAGAGGACACCTCTGGGGCTACAAGCTACAGTAGCATTCACCCTTAGGGGTTAGCCACATTTAAGTGGAGGCTACAAGCTACAGTAGCATCCACCCTTAGGGGTTAGCCACATTTAAGTGGCAAATATATTTCATGATGTCGTGCAGCTACTGTTTATACCACACTCAGAGATTTATTATTATTAGAAATTGTATACTCTTTTACTTGTTTCAGTCATTTGACTGTGGCTATGCTGGAGCACCGCCTTTAGTGGCAAATATACTTCACAATTTCTAATAACATTTAATATTAAAAATATACAGGATTTTTTTTAACATTGAAAATAGGAATCAAAAGGGTCCAGAAGCAAAAAATGGTTGAGAAATACTGCTCCAAGACATGAAAACAAACAGATATCATAAGGATAAAAAACACTGGAATTAAAAAATTATTTTATTTTCCTATCATTTTTATTCAACTTCAGTACTTCTCTATAGTTGAGCTTTTTGTTATTTTTTTAAGCAAATTAACTCCACGTGTTTAAATAATTCTCTAGAAACACAAAAAGTATCTTATAGTTATAATTCTATCTATTTATTATTCAAAAAATAAATAAAAGTTATTTGAGTTATAAATTAGTCACTAGCCTAGTTGAACCAGAAAGACTTTATTTCAGTATTAGGAAAGAAGATTCCTATTGCTAACTTCAATTTGACAAATGCTAATGAAAATTCAAAGCTTTCAAGCAGCTTTGGATCAAAGCAGTAATCAACAAAATTGAGAAAGTCTTGTGATGTCTAGGTTTAATTACATCCTCAAATAAATTCATTTAAAAATTGCATGCTCTTCATACAGCTGTGATACCAATTAGTTTTGTTTTTTTTTTCTACTTTTTCAACAAAACTTATTTGTGAAAAAAATTCTACACAGTTGCTTTGATAATTTAATTCAAATTAGTATGGATGTTCATAATATCAGCAATAATTGAAAATAATTACTTGAAATAACCAAATAAAAGAATTTTCCTTTTACTTGTTTAAATCTATCTTTTTGTTTTTCTTGGTTATGTTCTAACAAAAATATTTTGGAGTAAGGATAAAAGGAAAACCGTCTTTGTCTTCATTGTCTTGTTATAAAAATAACTTTGTTAGTATACTCTTTCTCTCTTTTACTCTTTTACTTGTTTCAGTCATTTGACTGCAGCCATGCTGGAGCACCGCCTTTAGTCGAGCAAATCGACCCCGGGACTTATTCTTTGTAAGCCCAGTACTTATTCTATCGGTCTCTTTTGCCGAACCGCTAAGTGACGGGGACGTAAACACACCAGCATCGGTTGTCAAGCAATGCTAGGGTGACAAACACAGACACACAAACATATACACACACACTTATATATATATACATGTATACGACAGGCTTCTTTCAGTTTCCGTCTACCAAATCCACTCACAAGGCATTGGTCGGCCCGGGGCTATAGCAGAAGACACTTGCCCAAGATGCCATGCAGTGGGACTGAACCCGGAACCATGTGGTTGTTTAGCAAGCTACTTACCACACAGCCACTCCTGCGCCTGTAGTATGTAGCAATATTTTTACAATGTGGTCTTCAAATGAATATAAGATACCAATAATTAAAACTCATTACATCATTAGAATATAACAAAATTTAATCTTAAAATAAATACCAATAAGAAGCTTATGGCCAAGATGTTAAAAGTTGTAGGTTGTAGGTTCAATCCCACTGTTATAGCATATTGGACAAGTGCCTTCTACTAGAACCTTAATCTGACTAATATATTGTGAGTGTAAAGGCAGCAAGCTGGCAGAAATGTTAGCATGCTGGGCGAAATGCTTAGCAGTATTTCATCTGCCGCTATGTTCTGAGTTCAAATTCCGCCGAGGTTGACTTTGCCTTTCACCTTTTCGGGGTCAATTAAATAAGTACACACTGGGGTCGATATAATCAACTTAATCCGTTTGTCTGTCCTTGTTTGTCCCCTCTGTGTGTAGCCCCTTGTGGTCAGTAAAGAAATAAGAAACATTAGCATGCCAGGTGAGATTCTTAGTGGTATTTTGTCTGTCTTTACATTCTGAGTTCAAATTCTGCCAAAGTCAACTTTGCCTTTCATCCTTTCGGGGTCAATAAATTAAATACCAGTTGCACAATCAGGTCGATCTAATAGACTGGTCCCCTCCCCAAAAATTTCAGGCCTTGTGCCTAGGATAGAAAAGAATATCTTGTGAGTGGAATTTGTGAGAAACTGAAACAGCCTGTCATCTTTCACAGATATATATATCAGTGAAGGATATATACATCAGCAAGAGAACCAAGAAACCAATACTTTATAAATGAAATTTATCTCTTCAACTATTTGTTCTGCATAGAATTAAAGACACTCCCTTGTCATTCTCACTGTAAAAAATGCAGTGTACTCATAATTGGCAAAGCGAAATCTGTAACTAATAAAAGTATTGTTCAACAATTACAATACAAAATAAATAAACTCTATGGACAACACACTAAAATAAGGCAACAAGATCATTTTCTGGACTCAAACCAAATGTTTTAGCAATGAATTGGGTTTAAGTATTATAAGATGGTAAAGGTTTTAGAAATACTATTTCAGCTGTTCTTAACATTATATACAACTTAAGAAATTCCAGTGTAATTGACCAGAAATAGGTTTGAACTTAAGCTTCAATTTAGGGGTAGAATTTTTTGGTATAATTAATTATATTAAGACTCTTTCAAAGTTGGATCATTAAAAGATACTGAAAGCAAAAACCAATATAGAAACGAATGAATTTGAATAACAACAGTTTTACATACACTAGCGAAAATAAATTTAAGACCGATGATAAAAGTTCTATTTCTTACAAAATATTTTGTTACTAACACCATACAAATTATATTTATCTTTTACACCTTATGCAGAATTTATTTCTCTTTCGAATGATGCAGAAAATAACAATTCTTATACAACTTGAAGAATTCTAATGCTAAATTAATATAAACGTTTAAAATTTACCGACAGAATTAGTTTAAGACCATATCATTATAATTTTATTTAAAGCAAAAATTAGCAACAAGAACGAAATACATATTAGTACTTTGTGCCGTAGCCTTTATTCTTAATAACGGCTGACAACGCCTCGGAATTGAATTCGCTAAGTGATTACAAAATTCTGTGGGAATGTTTTGCCATATTTCATTGATATAATCGAATAATTATTTTAGATTAGATGGTTTTTTTATCATGGACTTTTTTGGAAACATAATCCCACAAGTTCTCGATCAGATTCGGGTCCGGGCTCTGGGGAGGCCATTCGATTACATCAATATTATGGGGATCAAAAAATTCCATAACCTTTTTGGCTTTGTGCACAGGACTATTGTCCTGCTGATAAATAGTCCCCAGAGGCATTTGGTGAGTCAAATATGGCACAACATTATCCTTTAGTAGATTCATATAACCTACACTATTTAGCTTTCCATCAACTTTAACTAGAGGGCCAACACCAACGCTACTAAATGACGCCCACACCATCACCCCCCACCCCCCGCTTGCACCATCTTTTTCACACAGTTCGGATGGAATTCCTCAGTTTGACAACATCTGACGTGTGTTTTACCATCTGATCCAAATATACAGAAGCGTGACTCGTCACTTCAAAGGACCCTGCACCAATCTTTGGCAGTCCATTGAGCATGGCTTTTTGTGAAATTAAGGCATTTGAGTCGATTTCTTTCAGATATTATTGGCTTTTTCCTAGCAATTCGTCCATGTAGTCCAAATTCTCTCAAACGGTTGCAAACGGTTTGTAGTGTAAAAATAACATCATTCTTGTTGGACAATTGTTTACAAATGCCAACAGCTGTCAGCATTCGGTTGCCTTCCAAAAGTCTGTGGATTCGACGGTCCAAGTGCACCGTTGTTTTTCTTGGGGCGCCAGTCCTTTGCCGATCTTTATATTGACCAGTCTCTGAGTATAACTTCCACGCTTACACACAAGCCGTTTTACAGCACTTTAGTTGTTTGTTGATGTTCAAAAAGGAAACTTTTTGCTGGTGGAGTAATACGATTTTTGCTCTCATGACTGGACTGAGGCTACGTTGTTTCCCCATTATTAATCAATTGTATAATAACGTTAAACTATACAGTTAGGCTAGTTGTGTGACCACCCATTTTAGCAAAAAATTTGCATACATATTACATGGTCTTAAACTAATTTTGCCGGTAAATTTTAAACGTTTATATTAATTTAGCATTAGAATTCTTCAAATTGTATAAAAAATAGTTATTATCTGCATCATTCGAAAGAGAAATAAATACTGCATAATGTGTAAAAGATAAAAATAATTTGTATGGTATTAGTAACAAAATATTTTGTAAGACATAAAACTTTTATCATCGGTCTTGAATTTATTTTCGCCAGTGTAGTTTGTTTCCAGGTTTTCTTTAGATTGCATAAATTTGTAGAATAACCTGTGAATTTTTTGTCAATTCTGTAACTTCTACAACTTTAAATTGAGTATATTATTCCTATGTATTCTACAATCTAAAAATGTTTCATTCAATATTTTATCAAAATCAATGCGTATATGATTATAAGTCTATAGAAAAAAATTAATTGAAATTGCTTTTATAATATTGAAAATTTTATTTGAATAGTCATATCTAATTCTAATTATACCCAACTTTCCACATTCCAATCACATAATGAAAAAAAGGATTTCATATATAATAGCTAAGAGGGGTGGGGAGATGTTACTGGGGAAAAAATATTTCAACTATCTCAAGTTCACATGTAACCTTTAATATAATGCAATAAATATATATATACATACATATATATATATATTATATATATATATATTATATATATATATATATGTGTGTGTGTGTGTGTGTGTGTGTGTGTGTGGTGTGTGTGTGTGTGTTAATGGGAGAGGCCAAGCATTTGGGAATTTCTATAATGGCGGCACAGCCAGAAACTTTGCAATCCCTAGCCAGAGTTTTTCACAGAGACCCCGTGGTTTCTGTTAAATAGCTAACCAGTGCCATGCTTCTACACATTTTACAGAAACCACATGTTTCTAATAAACATGGAACGATTTGACCTTGGAAATGTTTCTAGCAGTGCTGCCATCTTGCAGATTCCAAAATGCTCAGCCTCCCCCATTAAAATGTACACTGCTCTATATCTTAGAGAGTGCTTCTTCTCCAGATTTATGTTTTCTACAAACGATACACACATACACACACATATATATATATACACACACATACAGGGATGTGCTGAAGAGACATATGAAGAACTCTGGCATCTCCCTAGACACCTGAGAAGAGAAGGCCCTGTGGCACAATGAATGCCACCAGTCACTGAAGCTCATAATTCCAAGACTGTGAAAGAGAACATGAGAGTCATCACTTCTCCATTGCATCAAGTAGCTACACCTGCAGCAGATGCCATCACTGCTACAGATCAAGAGCAGGCCTTGTAGCCCACATGCGAGCCTGCCAGAGATGATTACTGAACAAGAACATTCAACGCCAACCTACAACAGACAGCCAAAGAGGATATAAATACATATACACACATTCATAAGTTCCTCTATAGGTATCAGTTTCCCTATGTTATCATACAGCAAGAATTATCCTCTTACTGGATATACATGTGGAAATTTGTTAATATCCATAGAATTTATATGAATAAAATTATAATACAAGATGGAATGAACAGGCTTTAATCCAAACCGCTACAATTGGTTCTGTGTATTAGTATCAGTTGGTAATTGCTCAGTGCTTCACATATTATACACATCATTGCCTTAATATGATCCACTGCAGTGCTATCAAACCAATTCACCTGAAGACATGCAGGTACACAATTATTTTTGGATCATATTTATGCAAGGATGTGTATAATATGTGAAACACTTGGCAATTTCCAGCTGATACTAATGCACAGAAACAAATGTAGTGATTTGAATTAAAGCCTGTTCATTCCATCTTGTATTAAAATTATATATATATATATTTCTATTTTCTGAACCCTGTTTATTTCTGTTGAAGAGCGTAGGCTCAAAATGTAAAAAACTTTCACAATTCCCAAGCATTAAACTAATACACACCCATCTTCGTCTTGTTTTTTTTTTGTAAATTCTCACTATATATATATATATAAATTTTTAATACAAGCAGATGGTATGAATGAATATATATACATATAAATGTGTGTGTGTGTGTGTGGCTAAAAGAATATCATTACTAGAGTATAAAACAATAACTAATTAAGGCAAATTTAAAACAAAACTAACATTAGTATCAAAATGTGCTGCAGCATGTCCATGAAAACAAAATCAAAGAAGAAATACTGATGTAAGTAGCATCATGATTGTAAAGAAACAACATGAGCCAGTTATATTTGATACTAGTCCACATTTCACTACAACCCAAAACATGCATTTTTCATGAAACATTTAGTTTTTAGTACAAAGACTATATGTCTCTTATGTATTGAGAGTGAAAACGTAGCTATAGGTCAATATTTGACCTTTTAGACTGATCTTTTGGTTCAATCTCTTGAAGTGAGAAACCAATCAAATGTGCAGAATATACAAAGAAAAACATTTCAGGTTTTCTATGAATTGCACATGGGGCAATGAAAGCAAAGTATGACCGAAAAAGAAACAGAATTAAAATGAAAGAAAAAATTTTTTTAAAAAAACACATTAAAAACTATGCATATTACAGCAGTTGGATTGATCACTTTATTTTATTTTGCAATTAATTTTCTTAACAATGACCGACTGTTCAGATATAAATAAATATAGGTTAACGTTTTAATTATTCCCAACCAAATCTGACATTTACTTCCAACTATGAAAAGTCAACAGAATAGAATCAAAACAAAAAAGAAAAAAAAATTGCATATGATAAAAATTAGTCAATGCAATAGGTTAAATTTATGCAAAGGTTCAAATGAAACAGTAGTAGTAGTAGTAGTGGTGGTGGTGGTGGTGGTGGTGGTGATAGTAGTAGTAGTAGTACTAGTAGTAGTAGTAGTAGTAGTAGTAGTAGTAGTAGTTTGGTGTTGTTGTTGTTCTAATAAAGGAAGCTGAGTTAGCATAGAGGTAAAAGCACAGGAATTGACATTTGCTTACAAGAAATTAAAAGCCAGCTGCATTAAATCGCCTTGGTAGACTGAGCTTTCTATCAGTTGAGTGTCAAAATCATGTTCCAGAGAACGATTATAACTATAACAAAGTACATTCAAAGAGACTAGAGAAATTAGATGACTGGGAATACCTAACTGATTAGAGACTAAATAAAACAATTATTTGACTTATGGTTTCAAGCTTAAAGAACCCACTTAGAAGCGCCTTGTAGAGCAAGTTGACTTGAAAATGGTTGCTGCAGTCAAGTTAAAAACATACATCATATATCACAGATTCTTACTTTTCTCTCAACCCTTGCTATAACCCGGTACTCTCTCCTCTCTTCTTTGCTCTAATCACTCTGTTACTATCATCATTCTCTTACTCCCTTCACCCATCCATTCATGCTTTTCTTCTGTTACTGCTCTCTTACCTATTCCCTACTTTGGTTATGTTGTCTAGGACAAATGTACACATCTTGCTGGTGCCAATACAAAATGCACATGGTTCACTCTGTAGAATGATTGGCAAGCAAGCAGAGAAAATAAACCCCTTGGGCTTATCTTGTCCTCTCTAATGCTGGTACGATGATAAAATGCACACAGTACACTTTGTAAAGTGGTTGGTAATAGTAAGGACATCCAACTATAGAACCAAACCAAAATGAAATGTATGAGTACCAGTCTACGAGGACAGAACTCACTCAGACAGTGTTGACTTGACCAACCCATGCAAGCATGGAATGTGAACATGATAATCAAGGAAAAGATGATAATGATGATGACGACAATGAGGAAGAAGAAGGTAACAATAAATGGGTGGATATAAATGCATTCATGTAAGTATGTAAGTATACAGACTAGAAAAAGTGAATGAATAAGACTGAGACAGACAGATACAGGCCTTTGTAAACATTGCATATGTAGATTAATCTAAAGAACTCAAGAACAAAAACACAAGCACAGGAGCACACAAATAATTAATTAAACACTATATGAGAAAGGAATAAATTTCATTTCATATTTTGAACAATAGCCCTTCATCACGAAACATAAAGCAGCAGGTAAATTAGACTTGGAGAACCTCAAATAATGTATTGATTGTAACCAACAAATGTAACGGTTAAACAAGACTGTTAAAGAAAGGGAGAAGCTAATGTGTATGAAAATACATGCTTGCTTTTGTATTTGTTAGTGAGTGTGCATGTGTTATTTTGAGAGTCCATTCTGTATATGTAATATGCTCATATATATTGCCGGTGGCACGTAAAAAGCACCAACCGACCGTGGCCATTGCCAGCCTACTCTTGCACTTGTGCCGATGGCACGTAAAAGGCACCATCTGTTTGTGGCCAATGCCAGCGCTGCCTTGACTGGCTTCCGTGTTGCTGGCACGTAAAAACCACCAACTGATCGTGGCCGTTGCCAGCCTCCCCTGGCACCTGTGCCGGTGGCACGTAAAAAGCACCCACTACACTCATGGAGTGGTTGGCATTAGGAAGGGCATCCAGCAGTAGAAACACTGCCAGATCAGACTGGAGCCTGGTGCAGCCTCCTGGCTTCCCAGACCCCAGTCGAACCGTCCAACCCATGCTAGCATGGAAAACGGACGTTAAACGATGATGATGATGATGACATATATATATATTGTTACGGTTGGCTAGGTGCATTTCTGGTGACCCACATAGGAATAATGGCACCATGATGTCTGGTGAAATGTGACGGGTTCTTTGTCTAATGGAGGACTGATGGGTTTTGGAATGACCTGTGACCTCGTGTGGTTGATAAGAGGGTCAGTGAGAATGTGAAAGAGGAAGACAGATTAAGGGAATCTAAGAGCAGATGGAGAGGGTGTTGACAGTAAGAGAAAAGGGACAGATTAAGGGCTGAGAGCAAATAGAGATAGGGTATAAGCAGTAGGGGACGGATGGAGAGGCTAAGAGACAGCAGGCGATATAGATAGAGTAAGGAATCAGATAGCAAATAGAAAGGCTAAGAGACAGCAGGCGATATAGATAGGGTATAAGGACCAGGGCAGTTGGAGAGGGTAAGAGCGATATAGACAGAGGGAGATGAGGGGAGTGGAAGAAAGACAGAGACGAAGTGAGGTCTGGCAGTTCGCAGTTGGTCGTCAAGAAGGACGGATCTGGGTAGTTGGTAGCTGGTCGTCAAGAAGGGAGTCGTTGAGCGGTCGTCGAAGAACACAGACGGATCTTGCAGTCGCTGGCCGGTCCTCGAAGAAGACAGACGGACCTTGGATTTAAGGAGCAAGCGTTGGAATTCTTAGGAGCAAGTTGGATGCAAGAAAGCTTGGCGGCACAGAAGGGAATTAGCAGTATTCAGAGGAATTAGCAGTATTGAGAGGAATGGGACACTGGCAGATTCAATTAGGAATTGAGGTATGTGTTTGTGCATTGATATGTGTCACGGTGTATTGAACAGTGAAAAGAACAGTCAAGGACTCTGTCGATGTGGTCGATAAAGGACATTGTGAAGAAGAAGAGTAAAGGACTTGTTGATTGTGATGTTTAGGAAGAGACTTTAAAGAACTGTTGTCTTGGGACGTGTACTCTTGAATTGTTACATGATGTTGTATTATGCTTTGAGTTGTACTCTTGAAATGCTGTTGTATTATGTATTGAGTAGTCACGTGCATGCTTTGATGTATCTTGATGTTGTAACAATTGTAATTGTCGTATAAACTGTTGTTTGAATATAAGCCAGTGTTGCCAGTTGTTGCCTTGCCTCTTTGAGTTGTATCTCGGGTTGTGCCTCTGTATCTCTGTGCTGTTAAGGTTGTGGCAGTATCTATCTGTATCTCCTCTCTCCGCCTCTTTGGGTTCCGTGGCGGAACTTGTGTGAGCCGTTCGGGGCGAGCGACGACGGGTGATTCCGTAACAATATATATATATAAGGAGAAAAAAGCTCCTAGTTGGGAATTAATGAGAAAATGGTTCAAATGTCAGCAGAGTTGGTAAATCTGAGGAAATCACAGACATTCTTCACTCAAGCCTTTACCAAACAGCTAAGTTTCCTTACTATGTGTGAATTCATAGTACCTCTTTGGATATCTAAAAGGATTGTCTACAGAAGAAATCAATAATATGAAGTTATGCAAATCTAGAATTTTATTTATCTCTAATGTTTGCAAACCACTTACTAACTACATTACTATTATTCCACTGTTGTAAATTATCCACTTTCCTACTTTTAATTGTTAACCTTTTAGTATTTAAACTGGCCATATCTGGCTAAAATAATCTACCTTTTTTTATGTCCAAACTGGCTAGATTCAGCTTCTCACACCTATCCTTCTATGTCATTCTAAAAATAAACAATCATATTGAAATCTCAATGGTACAGACAGAGCATGATTAATTCAAAACATTGTGAATAAACAAGCATTATATTTGACAGAATAATCGGAATGCTAAAGGGTTAATCTTCCCTGTAATTTCTTATCTATGAGAGAAATAATCAGACCATATATCAGTAGAACGAGAAGACTCAGATATTAATAATATAGGAAGCTACCATACTGTAAAACATAAAACCCTCAGAGAATTACTCAAATACTAATTTTGGAGAATGTTGTCACTTCCATAAATGTTTATTGAAGTTCTGGTATCCTACAACTCCACCTGGTTAATTAAGGAGCACCTGTCAAGTTCTAATATATGTCAACAAAACCCACCAGACAAACTA
The DNA here is from genome assembly GCF_006345805.1 of Octopus sinensis. Taxonomy (NCBI): domain Eukaryota; kingdom Metazoa; phylum Mollusca; class Cephalopoda; order Octopoda; family Octopodidae; genus Octopus; species Octopus sinensis. The sequence goes on along the minus strand of NC_042997.1, from coordinate 53,433,382 downwards.
ATAGATCAAACAGACTTATTTGAAGACTTCTTCCTTACATAATTAAACCTGCTATTTCTGCTTCCAGTCTCAAACTTCAATATTTTACATAGCATCACAACTTCATCTCTTCACATATTTGAAAACTCTTTCAAAGCTTCTCTGAAGTATTTACTTATGATATTATCTACTTTCTAGTATATTGTTTCATATATAAACTACAACTTTACATATATTATATGAGAACAAGTTGTGCTAATATTATCAGCATTTTAGTATGCTTATTCATGAACAACAAGATTGGCAAAAAGAACAGCAATTGTCTGTTGAAAATCAACAAATTCTGTGAGACTTATGCAAGCATGGAAAAGTGGATGTTAAAACAATGACGATGACGATATACAAATATCAGGTGTAGGAGTGGCTATGTGGTAAGTAGCTTGCCTATGAACCACATGGTTCCGGGTTCAGTCCCACTGCGTGGCACCTTGGGCAAGTGTCTTCTACTATAGCCTCGGGCCAACCAAAGCCTTGTGAGTGGATTTGGTAGATGGAAACTGAAAGAAGCCTGTCATATATATGTACATATATTTGTGTGTGTATACGTTTGTGTGTCTGTATTTGTCCACCCAACATCGCTTGACAACCGATGCCGGTGTGTTTATGTCCCCGTAACTTAGCGGTTCAGCAAAAGAGACCGATAGAATAAGTACTAGACTTACAAAGAATAAGTCCTGAGGTCGATTTGCTCGACTAAAAGGCGGTGCTCCACCATGGCCAGTCAAATGACTGAAACAAGTAAAAGAGTAAAAGAGAGTAAAAAGAGTATATTGAGTTGCACATACTATACATATCATTAATGTATAAGGCTCAAAGGTTGTGTAGAGATAATACTCTTCACTGAGTGACATGCAATATACAGCCTCTCCTCAGACACTGATTTCAACACACTCTCAAGTGACCAGTTATATAGCAAGACCATCTCAGCTAAAACTTTTGTGAGGAGAGTTTGTTCCCAATGACCTAGGTGCATCTAGAAGGACATACTTCAAAAAAGTAACCAAAGTCCCCAAAAGAGAACAAGCAAATGAAGGCCTATGATCTCAGCTGCTAAAACGGTGGGAAAGAGCAATGCCTTGTCGATGGCAATCCATTGCAGTTTCATCACCTGAACCTGCAAGTCACATTTGATGTGCCGCAGTGATGCTTTCAGGACCACAGTGCAAGGATCAATTCCTGGTGAATCAGGATCTTCTCTAAACAAAACTGTGCCACTGATATTTGTTCACATATTTTTCTTCATGACTGTGCATCAAGAAGCTTGCTTTCCAACCACATGGTTCTGAGTTCAGTCCTACTGCATGGCACTGTGGGCAAGTGTCTTCTACTATAGCCTCGGGCCAACCAAAAGCCTTGTGAATGGATTCGGCAGATGGAAACTGAAAGAAGCTTGTAGTATATATGTGTGTGTGTAGACGTAGGAGTGGCTGTGTGGTAAGTAGCTTGCTTACTAACCACATGGTTCCAGGTTCAGTCCCATTGAGTGGCACCTTGTGCAAGTGTCTTCTACTATAGCCTCGGGCTGACCAAAGCCTTGTGAGTGGATTTGGTAGACGGAAACTGAAAGAACTCTGTCGTATGTATATATATGTATATATATATATATATATATAATATATATATATATATATATATATATATATATATATATATATGTATGTGTGTGTGTGTTTGTCCCCCCAACATTGCTTGCTGGTGTGTTTACGTCCCAAAAACTTAGAGGTTCGGCAAAATAGACCGACAGAATAAGTACTAGGCTTGCCAAGAATAAGTCCAAATTCCTTTTGCTAAGTCTGTCCGTAAACGAAGTGATCCCAAGATAAGAAATCTTTGAACTTTAATTCATCCGTATCTCTATTTATTATTATTATTTATTAATTATTATTATTCTGATCCCCCTAGTCGCCACTCTGTTTACTATTTCAGCCTCGCCTCGTTTTTGCATATTCTGTATAATTCACTAGTTATCGTTATAGATATTTAAGATCTATCTCCCTTACAGGGCTGATTAGAAATTGGCTGCCGATTCTTCGCGGGGTTTCTCTCCCCCTCTTTTTACATTGTCTGTCTGAACTCCTTCTCTTCCTACTCCTCGCCATGGCTATGCATACTTAAGCTAGTAACCTGCCTCATTCTTGATTCCGAATTCCTTTTGCCAAGTCTGTCCGTAAACGAAGTGATCCCAAGATAAGAAATCTTTGAACTTTAATTCATCCGTATCTCTATTTATTATTATTATTTATTAATTATTATTATTCTGATCCCCCTAGTCGCCACTCTGTTTACTATTTCAGCCTCGCCTCGTTTTTGCATATTCTGTATAATTCACTAGTTATCGTTATAGATATTTAAGATCTATCTCCCTTACAGGGCTGATTAGAAATTGGCTGCCGATTCTTCGCGGCGCCCCCTCCCTACCCACCCCCACCACCACCACCACCAATACCGGATATCTCTATTTTGCTCCAACTATACCGGATGTCGTTTCTCCCACCACCATTATAGGTGTCTACTCTTTGAACCCCCCTCTTCAATACGCTATTTCACCATGCATTACCCCTCTTCTCGATATCCTACGTTCTACTTGCCTAGAACCTGTCCTCTGAACCACCCCTCCCACTGGTGCTGTCCTATATTTCTGCCCCCCCCACCACCACCATTATAGGTGTCTACTCTTTGAACCCCCCTCTTCAATACGCTATTTCACCATGCATTACCCCTCTCTCGATATCCTACGTTCTACTTGCCTAGAACCTGTCCTCTGAACCACCCCTCCCACTGGTGCTCCCCTATATTTCTGCACCCCCCCCCCCACCACCATTATAGGTGTCTACTCTTTGAACCCCCCTCTTCAATACGCTATTTCACCATGCATTACCCCTCTTCTCGATATCCTACGTTCTACTTGCCTAGAACCTGTCCTCTGAACCACCCCTCCCACTGGTGCTCCCCTATATTTCTGCACCCCCCCACCACCATTATAGGTGTCTACTCTTTGAACCCCCCTCTTCAATACGCTATTTCACCATGCATTACCCCTCTCTCGATATCCTACGTTCTACTTGCCTAGAACCTGTCCTCTGAACCACCCCTCCCACTGGTGCTCCCCTATATTTCTGCACCCCCCCACCACCATTATAGGTGTCTACTCTCTGAACCCCCCTCTTCAATACGCTATTTCACCATGCATTACCCCTCTCTCGATATCCTACGTTCTACTTGCCTAGAACCTGTCCTCTGAACCACCCCTCCCACTGGTGCTCCCCTATATTTCTGCACCCCCCACCGCCATTATAGGTGTCTACTCTTTGAACCCCCCTCTTCAATACGCTATTTCACCATGCATTACCCCTCTCTCGATATCCTACGTTCTACTTGCCTAGTACCTGTCCTCTGAACCACCCCTCCCACTGGTGCTCCCCTATATTTCTGCACCCCCCCATAAAAAAAGCACCATCCGAACGTGGCCGATGCCAGACCCCTCTGGCACCTGTGCAGGTGGCACGTAAAAAGCACCCACTACACTCGCGGAGTGGTTGGCGTTAGGAAGGGCATCCAGCTGTAGAAACACTGCCAGACTAGACTGGAGCCTGGGGCAGTCCCGAGCTCCCCAGACCCCGGTCAAAACCGTCCAACCCGTGCTAGCGCGGAAAACGGACGTTAAACGATGATGATGATGATATAAAGAAACAAACTAAGGAAAGGAATTCCTTCAAAAGGGTGTGTAAAACATTATAATATAATATAATATAAAATATAATAAATCATTGGATTGTCAACTGAATCTCTCTATTTGATTTACTGTTTATATATATACATTTTTGTGTGTGTCTCTTTGTATATGTGCCTCCCACCACCATTTGACAACTGGTGCTGGTGTATTTACATACCCAAAACTTAGTGGTTTGGCAAAAGAGACTGATAGAATAAGTACCAAGCTTTAAAAAAAAATAAATACTGGGATCAATACATTCGGCTAAAAATTCTTCAAGGCGGTGCCCCAGTATGGCTGTGATTTAAGGACAGAAACAAGTAAAAGATAAAAACACATACATACATCGGATCTTGGTTAGAAACTGGTTCTTTCTCTACTGGTAAGAAATCTTGAAATAAAACTGAGTAATGACATACATACACGCATACATGTATGTATTCATGTGCACACACACACATACACGCATGCATATATTATATATAAAAAAGCATATGCTCAAGGCACATCAGAGTAGGATCAAACCTTATATCCACTTCTTAAACCCCCATGGCCAAGCTTGCACGTATATAAATGAATGAATAAAATCAGGAGGAGGAGGAGGATTTGTGCAAGTCTGCAACTGTTTATTATCTGTTATTGTTGTTGTCGTCCACAACCCCTAGAATAATCTTGCACAAAACTCATACACACTCTCTCTCCCTTCCTCTCTTTCTCCTCCCTCCCTCCTTCCTTCTCTCTCTTTCACTCACTTCCACCTCATATATTAAGGAAATATAAATGGAAAGAGCTTACTCATACAACACAAGTGGTAGTGGGGAGGTGAAGAGGAAAGTTCATGACCTTGTAACAGATGAGGTACTCAGAGCCGTAACCCCTTCGCCATAAGGTTATAAGATTAGAACACAAAGCTATATAGTAAATCAATAATCAAAAACCTAATTTGTTTGTACCCTTTCTTTAATCACAGATCAATCGTAGTCTTACAGACCTATGAAGAAAAAGATGTTCCATCCATGACTATCACATATTTTTAGGTTATCTAGGGCTACATTATCTAATGTGTCTTTTCCTTTCTGGTTTTTTTTTTTTTGGTTTTTTTGTGAGATAGGACAAGGAGAGGTTTAACTGCTATTTCTAGCAGGTCGTGCCATTACAGAGAATCTCCTTCAATCGCTTTGTTTAGAGGGAGGGGTGATGAGATTTTTGCTTGGAGGTATGTAATATGCTCATAAATATTTTTCTACAAAAAAATATGACAGCCTTGTCACAAAGAATATTTTTAAATAACCAGATTCACACACCTCCTGCCAATAAAATTTAACACATTTTTTTTAAGATTACAAACACATTAAAAGAAAAGTATAACAAGAACAAAACAAAAGCAATTTTGAAAAAAATGATTGTGCATAAATTGTATTGCATTGCTAGCACTATTACAACAAGAGTATGTATGTATTAGATAATATAAAAGGTTAGGTAAACTACTTGAATGTTATAAAGAAAGGCATAGTCCTTGCATTGTAGCAATTCAGTTTTAATATGTACATACAATGTGATGTTTCACAAAATGCCCAAATACACATGCAATAAACAGAAGCATGTGTTAAATTCACCATGACTAACTTGATAAATTTATATTATAGAATAACAGTCAGGCAATGAGAGGGGGAGAGAGAGAGATAGAAAGAAAGAAAGAAAGAAAGCGTGACAGACAGACAGTCAGGCTGACAAATGGGTAACAACTCAAGCGAAAACTGTTGGTTAGCTGTTGTGAAATAATCATGACATATATTTAACATACATACACATAACATCTGTCTGTGTGTGTGTGTGTGTGTGTGAGAGAGAGATGTGCCTCCATAAAGTGTCTGTCCCCTGAATTCACTCACAACACATTGGTTAACCCACAGCTAAATAAGAAAATACTTGCCCAAGTTGTCACTACCTGGGATTGAACCTGGAACAAGCGAGCTGGCAGAAACGTTAGCACGCCGGGCGAAATGCGTAGCCGTATTTCGCCTGCAGCTACGTTCTGAGATCAAATTCCGCCGAGGTCGACTTTGCTTTTCATCCTTTTGGGGTCGATAAATTAAGTACCAGTTACACATTGGGGTCGATGTAATCGACTTAATACCTATGTCTGTCCTTGTTTGTCCCCTCTATGTTTGGCCTCTTGTGGGTAATAAAGAAATAGGTTGTGAAGTAAACTAAACTAAAAACAAAAGGTTATGCATGCAGATACTAAATGCACACACACACACATTTATGGGTGCCATTGTGTTTAATGCACATACATATAATGTATGTATGCATATATATATATAGATAGATATAGCTGTGTAGATATACACACACACATATTATCCCCGTGGCCATGTAGTAAGAAGCTTGCTTCCCAACCACATGGTTTTGGGTTCAGTCTCACTGCGTAGCACCTTGGGCAAGTGTCTTCTATTATAGCCTCGAGCTGACCAAAGTGAGTGGATTTGGTAGACAGAAACTGAAAAAAGTGTGTTGTATATATATATATATATATATATATATATATACATATATATATTATATATATTATATATACATGTGTGTGTGTGTGTGTGTGTCTTTGTGTCTGCATTTGTCTTGTCACTCATCACTGCTTCAGAACTGGTGTTGGTGTGTTTATGTCCCTGTAACTTAGTGGTTTGGCAAAAGAGATCAATAGAGTAAAGTACCAGGCATAAAAAATAAGTCATAGATAGAGTTAATTTGTTCAACTAAAACGTGGTGCTCCAGTATGGTCACAGTCAAATGACTGAAACAAGTAAAAAATATATATATACACATGCATATACATCTATACACACACACACACTCATGCACACACACACACACACACACACACACATACATGGGCATCCAGCCATAGAAACACTGCCAGATTTGACTGGGCCTGTTGAAGCCTTCTGGCTTCACAGACCCCAGTAGAACCGTCCAACCCATGCTAGCATGGAAAACGGACGCTAAACGATGATGATGATATATATATATATATACAATCTGCATATATGCATCGCTTTCCATGCTAGCATGGGTGGGATGGTTTCACAAGAGCTGGCCAGGCAGAAGCCTGCACCAGACTTCTGCAACTGTTTTGGCAGGGTTTTTACATCTGGATGCCCTTCCAAACACCAACCACTCATCACAGTTGACTTGATGCTTTTCACGTGGCACAAGCACAAGCAAGGTCAATTTTGGCAAGATTTTTACAGCTAGATGTCCTTCTGAACACCAACCACTTTACAGCATGAACTGGGTACTTTTAAGTGGCATCTGTACTGACAGGGTCACTAAGTACTTGCAAGACAAAAGTAAAAAAAACTTTCAAGAGAGGAAGGGGCATTAGAAGAGGTGATCCTGTGCTGGCTGATGAAAGGTTATAGTGAAACCGAGAGAAAGAAACATGTGTCTTATTGTAGAGGAAGTACAAGGTTACCCGGACGGAGAGAAAGAGAAAGAGAGAGATCAGGAATGAAGACAAAAACAGGTGCACTACCGCAAAGGAAATACATGGCTACCCAACCCGAGGGAAGTGCAGGAGAAGGTGAGAGAGAGTGGGGAGGCAGCAGGATAGAGACGGTGACAAAATGCTGGGCATACTCACAAGAGTTGGGGATCAGAATATAAATGGGATGGTAAAGGAAGAGAGAGATATCGGTGGTAGCAAGTGCCAGGGCATACACTTGAAGTTCGAACACCATAATATAAGTGGCAGGATATTGCAAAGGAAGTGCGACTAAAGAGTGCAGTGGTAGGACTACAGGATAGCAGTGATACAGTGGCACAGTGGCTTGTTTGGTATTTCTCAGAGGTATTTTTCCAGAAACCATTTGAATGTTATCGGGGCTTTTTCTTCTTTGATTTCTTGCAGGATAATGTTAAATAAAGCAGAATCAGCTGAAGTAATAAAATTGTTGCAGTATTATAATGTGATATGAGCTAAATTTTTGTTAGGAGGCATATGGTACAGGGGCCTGCCCTTGAGAGACTTGTGAACTTGCCACTGGCATTATTTGGACAATGCTGATAGTGTATTTTCCAGGAACATATTATGCAGGCCATATTGACTCACCCCAGCTTAGGTTGTTGACCATAGTAATACTTAAGCCTCTAATACTTAAGTAATACTTAAGTCTCAGAGATGGCCCAGGCCCTCAGTTCCTTCATCTAACTGGGCTCCACAGTCATCAATGGTGGAAAGGTGACCCAGAGCACCACAAATGTGATCTGGCTGCTGGGGTCATGTACTTCCTGTAGAAGACCCTCTAGCACCACTGCTCTATCTCCCAGAACACAAAACTCTGCATCTACAACACATCAGTCCTCTCCATTCTCTCTATGGAGCAGAAACACGGCCCCTCTTGAAGACCCTGGTAAAGAGGATTGACAGCTTCAGTAGCAGAGCCCTGAGAACCATTGAAAACATCAGATGATACCATCATGTTTCCAACAGAGAATCGAAAGTGTGCACAAATCAGCCTACAGCCTTCCACCTCACAGCTATCCACTGCATGCATTGGTACAGACATGTTCTCTATCTCCCACTACATCATCCTACCAGGGCTTTACTCTCATCCAACACAGCAGTTGCAGGCTGGAAGAGGCCTCGTAGCAGGCCCCACCCCAGATAGGTGGACATGATCAGGGGAAATCTCTAGAGGCTCAACGTTACCTTAGAGAATGAAGAGGGGCTGACATTAGACTGCCAGCAATGGGGGACACTGGCAGACCTGGTCAGCTCTACATATGATGATGCTTCTGGAACCACTTACTTGGAATGATCCCAGCCCTATCAAGCAAGAGCATGAAGCAAGCAAGTTTGATAACATTTGCAATGTCATTTAAATATAAAAAAATAATAAACTGGGTCCGACACAATATTCTATCGGGGTCACCACTAATAACACTTGCAAGTCTTAAGTGAAGTCCACTGATCACAACATGGGTCCTGTTTGACAGTAAACATCTGATCCACAGTAGTAATTTTCCATAGACTCCAATGTTGGATAGCTTTTTCAGCAGAATATTGTGGTTGACTCAGTCAAAAGATATACTGATTTCAAGATATACAACAACTGATTTGGAGCTCTTGCCAGAACATTTAAAATGGATTAAAAATGGTGTCTCTGCATTGTGCTGTTTCCACCACCACAAAAACCAATCTGGTTAGGATGAAGAAAGTAATTTCTCTTTGGGTAGGGAGCTATTTTGTTTTATCTCATCACTCCTTAGACTACTTTAACCCTTTAGTATTTAAACCGGCCATATCCGGCCAAAATATTTAATCTGTTTTATGTTCAAACTGACCAGATCCAGGCCCTCACACCTACCCTACAATGTTATTCTACATTAAGTAATTACACCATCAAGATCTTGAAGATATGAGATAATACATGATTAATTCAAATCAATGGGAATCAATAGGCATTATGTTTGATTGAATAATCTGAACACTAAAGGGTTAATAATATAAGAGGTCAGTGAGACAGTATGGCAATTCACTACAAGTAACTTACTACACATTTTAAAAACTGGGATTACAGACTGGAGCAGAAAATGCTCAAGAATAAAACCTGTACCAAACAATTTCTTCAAGAGATTAACAAGAAAAGATGCAAGTTGATGTTAGCATTCCTACTATAACACTAGCAGAGAACCTGTCAGGACCTGCTGCTAAATTAAGTTTTCATTTTATTTATTGCTAATATATGTCCACTGTGCTAAAGGTTATATCAGGGAGGATATACAGAAGATTTATCCATTAACACTGTCTATGAAGCAATACTGCTCTGAAAACAGAGTAGTATTGCTTTTGCAGAATCTCCTGCATTTCTTTGATATTATTCAGGAGTATGCTGTTTTCATCGATATAGGCTGATAAAAAAAAAACAGTGGCCCTATACTCTTTTAGTTGTTTCAGTCATGTGACTGTGACCATGCTGGAGCACTGCCTTTAGTCGAGCAAATCAACCCCAAGACTTATTCTTTGTAAGCCTAGTACTTATTCTATTGGTCCCTTTTGCCGAACCACTAAGTTACAGGGACGTAAACACAGCAGCATCGGTTGTCACGCGATGTTGCGGGGACAAACACAGACACACAAACATATCTTTTTCAAATGAACAGAACACTGAAATTGCTTCAAATTTTTTTGTAAAGGTACGGTCTTACTCAATAACCCTTGCTTATTAACAAAAGCCCTCACATGATTCAGTAGATGAGGCTTTTTTAATCCCAGTATTATTATTGCCCTTGTGACAGTATTTAAGCAGATTGATTTTTTTTAAATACATACACATATCTATATGTATGTATAGGAGCACTCTGTCAGTTATGACAATGAGAGTCTCAGCTGATACAATCAATGAAACAGCTTGCAATGTGGCATTAATGGGCAAGTGGTTGAGCACTCCACAGAAACTTGTACTCTTAACATAGTTCTCAGGAAGATTTAGCATGACACAGAATGTAACAAGGCTGGCCCTTTGAAATACAGGTACTACTCATTTCTGCCAGCTGAGTGAACTGGAGCAATGTGAAATAAAGTGTCTTGCTCAAGGACATAACACATTGCCAGGAATTGAACTCATGACCTTACAATCGTGAGCCAACTACCCTAACCACTGAGACATGCGCCTTCACATAGTATATATATGTACGCATCATCAAAATGTGGTCAATGCCAGTGCCCCCTGACTGGCTCCCGTGCCAGTGGTATGTGGAAAGCAGCATCCAAACATGGTCGATACCAGGTCTACCTAACTGGCTCCTGTGCTGGTGGCACGTAAAATGCACCCTCTGAGCATGGTTGATGCCAGTACCCCTTGACTGATTCCCATACCAGTGGCATGTAAAAGCTCTATCCAAGCATGATTGATGCCAGGGCCACCTGACTGGCTCCCGTACTGGTGGCACATAAAAAGCACTATCTAAATGTGATGGATGCCAGGCCTACCTGATTAGCTCCTGTGCCAGTGGCATGTAAAAAACACCCACTACACTCTTGGAGTGGTTGGCATTAGGAAGGGCATCCAGCTGTAGAAACTCTGCCAGACTAGATTGGAGCCTGGTGCAGCTGCTGGCTTTCCAGACCTCAGTCAAGCCATCCAACTCATGCCAGCTTGGAAAATGGATGTTAAACGATGGTGATAATGATGATGATGATATATATATATATATATATATATATACATATATATATATATATATATATATATATATATATATATATATATATATAATGGATAATAAAACGAACTCCGATAATAAAACAACTCCAAGAGTGTAATGTGTGCTTTTACATCCCACTGGCACAGGTGCCATTTCCATGACACCGGTATCTGCTACAACTACGATTTTGCTCAGCTTGATGGGTCTTCTTGTCAAGCATGACATAATGTCAAAAGTCTTGATCATTTCCTCTGTGAAGCCCAACACTCAAAAGGTACTCAGCCACTTTGCTTCCATGAGGCCCAATGCTCAAAAGGAGCTCAATCACTTCACTTTTGTCAGGCCCAATGCTCAAAAGGTACTCAGCCACTTTGCCTCTGTGAAACCCAATGTTCAAAGGTTGATTTTTTCTTACATGCCACCAGCACAGGTGCACTTGGCTTGATGGGTCCTCTTAAGCAGAGCTCATCGCCAAAGGTCTCGGTCACAAGTCATTGCTTCTGTGAGGTTCAAAGTTCGAAGGTCATGCTTCACCACCTCATCCCTTGTCTTCCTAGGTCTACCTCTACCACAAGTTCTCTCCACAGTTAGAGATCAGCACTTCTTTACACAACTGTCCTCGTCCATACACTTCACATGACCATACCAGTGCAGCCATCTCTCTTGCACATACATCTGATTCCTTTTATACCTAACTTTGCTCTCAAGGTGCTTACACTCTGTCAAAAATGCACACTAACACTGCACATCCAACTGGACGCCACCTCCAGGCCAATTCAGTAGCCTTGACTTGTTCGTGCACGACTGCAATGCGTTGGTCAACCAATTCAATTTCAAAAAAAGATCCCTTCTAGCCAACCTCACCCGTGCTGAATCAATTGTCCTTCGTGACCTTTGTTGCTGCAACGACATCGTCATCAAACCGGCAGACAAAGGTGGAGCAGTGGTGGTGTGGCATGCAGACCTATACAGAGAGGAAGCACTCAGCCAACTTCAAAATCCCCTCTTCTATTGCCTCCTCCCTCCAACCCCACCTCCTCCTACTAGCAGTGAGCGTCCTCCACCATCCATGACCTCATCTCCTCTTCTGCTCTCTCTCCCTCCCACCGCCACCAACCTCATCGTCCGAACACCCTGTACTTCCATCATCTATTTCCTTCCCAAAATACATAAATCCAACAACCCTGGCCACCCTATTGTTTCTGCCTGTAACTGCCCCACCAAACTCATTTCCAAATACCTTGACCATATCCTGTCCCCTTTAGTTGCTGACTTTCCATCCCACATACATGACACTAATCACGCTTTTCCCCCATTCAATTCCTTTTCCTTCCCTCCTGACACCTCACACCTCCTCTTCACCTTGGACATCAAATCCCTATACACAGTGGTTCCCCACAATGATAGTCTCTTAGCCCTCCAATACATCCTTGACTGTTGCCCTGACACCACACCCAGCACCACTACCCTTCTTCGTCTGGCAGAGCTCATCCTCACCCTCAACTGTTTTATGTTTGCCGAGGAAACCTACCAATAGGTGTCTGGGGTCACGATGGGAACGAAAATGGGCCCCAATTTTGCCAACCTATTTGTTGGTCACATTGAGGCCCAAGCATTCTCCCAATTCTCAGGACCGACCCCAGAGCTATACAGTCGCTACATAGACGACTGTATAGGTGTCACCTCCCTCTCCCATGAACAACTCTGCCACTTCATCACTTCCACCCTTCTCTCCAATTCACTCCTACTATCTCTAACACCCTGGTTAACTTCCTAGATATCTCTCTTACCACTGACCACCCCCTCCCACTCTCTCACCATATGTGCCTTCTTCAAACCCACCTCTACCTCAACTTCTCCTCCTCCCATCCCTTCCACATCAAACAGGCCATCCCCTACACCCAGTTCCTCCACCTCCGACACTTGTGCAGCTGGAACCAGGATTTTTAGACAGTCCCAATACCTTGCCCACCTGTTCATTCATCGAGGATATCCCTCAACCCTTGCCCACGCTCGTCAAATCGATCGCACTACCACCCTCTCCTTACCCAAGCCAACCCCCTTTCCCACCCCTCCACCCTACCTGTTCGTCAGAGGATCCTACAGGCCTTCCATCATCTCCAGCTCAATCCCACCACCTGCCCCATTTTCCCCAACCAACACTTGTCCTCCTTTAAATGCGCCCGGAACCTACACGACCTTCTTGTCCATAGCACCTTCCCCTCTTCCTCCCCAGCCCTACCTGGATCCTTCCCATGCTCCAGATCCCACTGCCACACCTGCCCCTTCATCACACTTCATATACACATGCACACATGCACATACACACACATGCACACAAACATATACACATGCACACACACATATACACACATATACACACATATACATACACACACTCACACATACCTCCCACACACACACAACACACACTCATACATACATGCACACAATTATACAGACATGGACAAACACAGGCACATACAAGCACACGTACACAGAATAACATACATTTACTTCAGACACAATCCCATGCATACACACATACCCACACGTATTTTGTTTGTATGGGGAGACCACAGGGGGAAGCAGTACTCGAGGTGTGGCCATACAAAGGAGGAGAAAAGTGGAATAATGATACCTTGTTCTCTGGACCGGAAGGTTCTTAAGATCCAGGAGCTCATCCAACGAGGTATATCAACCTTATTGTTGATATGGACACTCCAACTGAGATTGTTATCAACAATTACTGCTAGGTCTCTGATATTATTAGATGCTATGAGTGGTTTCCCTGAAGGAAGACAGTATGGCTGTTTTAGTGTAGTCGTTCTTCCAAAATGCATCAATACAAATTTTCCTTCATTTAGTTGCATTTTGTTTTTGTCTGCCCATTGACTCACAGCATATAGATCAGACTGGAGTTGAGTTCAGTCTTCTTCTTCATTGGTGATTTTCTGAAGCTTAGTGTCATCAGCAAATATTTTCACTTTGCAGTGTTTTACAATGATGGAAAGGTCATTTATATAGATTATGAAGAAGAGCAGGCCCAAGACAGTCCCCTGAGGGACACCGCTGGGTTTGAGTGAACTCCATCAACAACATGTTATGTTCTATTTGCCAGGAAATACTCAATCCAGTGTAGAAGTTTTCCACGGATTCCAACATTTGCTAATTCTGAGAGTAAGATATGGTCAACCCTGTCGAATGCTTTACTGAAGTCAAGATATATGACATCAGAGTTCGAACCTGTTCCCAAGGTTTTAAGTATATCCTTAATGTGGTGTAAGAGCTGTGTCAGACAGTCCCTGTGAAAGTCATGCCGATTTGCATTTAGGAGTTTGTGAATCTCCAGGAAGCCAGCTATCCTGGATCTTACCACTCTTTCAAACACTTTAATGATGTGGGAGGTGAGTGAGATTGGGCGATAGTTGACTGCGAGGGATCTGTTTCCCTGTTTGAAAACCGGGATGACAGACTGGGATGACAGACTGGGATAGAAGCTGTTTCGGTATATAACCTGAATTTCTCCAGAGGTTGGTCAGAGGGACTGCAAGTTGGTGTCTACATTCCTTCAGAAGACTTGCAGGGAATCTATCAGGGCCTACAGCAGAATAGTATTTGACCTCAGTTATTGCTGCTATGATGTCTGAGGCAGTGAAGGTTATGTCCACGGTTTGTGTTGGGAATCAACTTTGTTTGCTTCACTTACGTCAGTATCAGTGGGATCACTAAAGACAGAGCAGTATTGTTTCTGCAGTATTTCTGCCATTTCTTTAGCATCGTGTTGGGAAATACCTTTATCATCAATCAATGGCCCAATGGGTGAGACAGTGGATCTATGCTTATTTGCATAAGAATATAACATTTTTGAGTTGTTTGATATTTTTGATTACCCACTGTTCCTCTGCAGCTCTTTGATTTTCAATGGAGGTTTTCATGTCGGTCTACAGATGAAGTTTTTCTAACTCCAGCCTTTTCATTGTTGTTGAATGTGGATGTTGTATGCGGGAGTATTTTAACTGGTTGATTTTTTTATTGAATCTTTTGATGCGCCTGATGAGTGTTTCTTTCTTTCTAGGGAGCCGGTTTCTGTTTGTGTTAGTGAATTTCATAGGAGCATGTTTCAAGCATGCACAGGTGACAATGATCTCAAAGTGCTGCCATGCAGTCTCAATGTGAGTGGAACTGAGATTGAAGGACCAGTCGATGAAGGGCAGATCCTTCCTGATTGCTCCCCAATCTACTTTGTAGAAGTTTATGCTGTCAAATAAGTGCAGTGGAGTGAGATTGGCTGGTTTGGTTTTGATATGCCAGAAATTAAATTTGCAGAGTATCATGTCGTGGTCTGAGAGGAGAGTTTTTTGAACTGAAATACTGTGAACAGAGCTAGAGTGGTTGGTTAATATTAGATCCAAGATCATTGTATTCTGTCTTGTTAGTTCAAGTACTAGCTGAGTCAGGAAAACTTTATCCATTAGATTAAAGAGTAATTCTGCTGCTGCTTTGTCTGATGTAGAGCAATTGCCTAACTTCAGAGTATTTGTGGGCCAGTTTATATGAGGGAGGTTAAAATCCCCCACCATTAGGATGTTTCTGGAGTTGTATTTTTGAAAGACGGACTTGATATTGAGGCACTCTTCAAAGCACTTTAGAGGTGCTTGGGGAGGCCTGTAAAGACCAACAATGATTATGTCTTTGGCCTTGTTGAATAGTGATATAGATTCACAATAGCCTTTGGGAAATGTCTTTGGCATCAACTGAAAAGGAGTCATGAAGAAAGATTTCAGTCTGTGCAATCTGCACAGATAATGGTGAAATCTTTTATTTTCACCTCAGCAACCATATGTGTGCTGTTTAGGTGAGTTTCAGTAAGGATAAAGGAGGGGAAGCAATGTGCCGTTTCGGCAAGCCAACTCTCTAAGTATGGGATCTTCTATTTTTGGGCAATGAGTGATGGGTTGATGCCACGTACATTTAACAGGTATAACGAGGTAAGGGTAGTTTGATATTTGCATTGTTCTAAGAGCTCAGTGTTATATTTTATGTTGTTCAGAGATAGCAGTAAGGGTGGTTTTTGTATGAATCTGTGTGTGTGTGATTTTTCTAGTTGGTGGTGGGTGATAGCTCGTTGGATCACCTGGCTTAGGTCGGCCTTCATATTTTCTAGATACCTTAGTAAAACAGAGTTGCCACTTAGGTTTTCCCACTTTATCAGATGATACATAGTTTATGTTCATGTTATTTAGTGTTATGGTTTTTCCATAGTTCCGTCTTCATTGTTTGGTTGTAGGAGGTGAAATGTGGTTGCATTTTATTTCTGTTGTTGTCGCATATATACATATAAATATGAGTATGCATATATATGTGTGTGTGTATATATATATATATATATATATATATATACATACATGGAGGCGCAATGGCCCAGTGGTTAGGGCAGCGGACTCGCGGTCGGATCGCGGTTTTGATTCCCAGACCGGGCATTGTGAGTGTTTATTGAGCGAAAACACCTAAAGCTCCATGAGGCTCCGGCAGGGGATGGTGGTGATCCCTGCTGTACTCTTTCACCACAACTTTCTCTCACTCTTACTTCCTGTTTCTGTTGTACCTGTATTTCAAAGGGCCGGCCTTGTCACTCTCTGTGTCACGCTGAATATCCCTCAGAACTACATTAAGGGTACACGTGTCTGTGGAGTGCTCAGCCACTTACACGTTAATTTCATGAGCAGGCTGTTCCGTTGATTCGGATCAACCGGAACCCTCGTCGTCGTAACCGACAGAGTGCTTCCACATATATATATATATATATATATATATATATATATATATATATATATATATATACAAATATGAGTATGTATATATATGTATATACATATACAAATATGAGTATGCATATATATATATGCATTAAATCGTCCAACCCATGCTAGCATGGAAAGCGGACGTTAAACAATGAAGATGATGAGATTTATAGATATATATATATATATAAATATACATACATGCACATATATATATATATGAATATATATTTATATACATATGTGTATATATATACTCTTTTACTCTTTTACTTGTTTCAGTCAGTTAACTGCGGCCATGCTGGAGCACCACCTTTAGTCGAGCAACTCGACCCCGGGACTTATTCGATCAGTCTCTTTTGCCGAACTGCTAAGTGACGGGGACATAAACACACCAGCATCGGTTGTCAAGCAATGCTTGGGGGACAAACACAGATACACAAACACACACGCACACACACACACACACATATATATATATATGTATATATATATATATATATATACGACGGGCTTCTTTCAGTTTCTGTCTACCAAATCCACTCACAAGGCTTTGGTCGGCCCAAGGCTATAGTAGAAGACACTTGCCCAAGGTGCCACGCAGTGGGACTGAACCCAGAACCATGTGATTGGTAAACAAGCTACTTACCACTCCTGTGCCATATATATATATATATATTATATATATATATATATGTGAATATATATGAATATATATATACATATATATATATCAACACATGCTAGCATGGAAAGCAGATGTTAAACCATGATATATATATATATGAATATATATGAATATATATATACGTACTTATAAACATATATACATATACATATATACATATGAGTACATATATATATGAGTATATATTTATACGTACATATATATATATAAATATATATATATGAGTATATATTTATACATACATATATATATATATACACACACATGAGTGTATATATATATACATATATATACATACAAATACATATATATATATACATACATACACATATATATATACATACAAATACATATATATATATACATATATATACATACAAATACATATATATATATACATACATACACATATATATATATACATACAAATAAATATATATATATATACATACATACATATACATATATATACATACATATACATATATATATATACATACATATATACATACATACAAATACATATACATACATACAAATACATATGCATATATATACATACAAATACATATACATATATACATACAAATACATATACATCTATATATATACATACAAATACATATACATATATATATAATTATATATTCATAAATATGTATATACACATATACTCATAAATATTTATATATACACATATATACAATATATATATATATATATATATATATATATATATATATATATATATATATTCATAAATATATACAGAAATGTATATATACATACAGAATGTATATATACATATATATAGAGAGAGCTACATAAATATATATACATATATATATATATATATATATATATATATATATATATATGCGCTTGTATATATACAAGATATATATATACACACACACATGCCTACACATGATTACAGACACATCGTTATGTACATCATCATTGTGCTGGCATAGTTTGGACTACATATATGCACACACACACACACACACATATATACACACACACAAACTGTATTTTATGAAAGTTGGTCACAATCGCTTATGTTTATTTACTTTCTATATACTATCTACGGACGCATGTAATGGCTGTTGTTGTTACTATTGTTAAGCCCCCAGGTTATCACTGGCTGTAACTATGTGCTCTAACATTTAATTCATGAGTGTATGGAATAGAGGGGCAATCAGGCTTCTCGTCCAACCTTATCAGGAAACCATGTAGACATCCCTTTCTTTATACAGACAGATTATGTTTGAGAAATGCATGTTAAAGTTGCGTATCTGAGAAGAAATCAGAGCTGGGTAGGCACATAGTCCCCTCAGGAGGAGAGTATTAGCAAAGCATGAGCTACTCAGACATAAACAAATAATGAATAGTTGTTAGATGAGAGACTGGTTTACTGCCGAAGGGATGAGTTAAGACAATTTTATACATGTTAGAAAATAGAAACAGAAATAACCTTTGAACAGGATTACTTAAAATAAGATAGAAGAAGTGACAGATCCAGAATACAAGTAATGAAAAGGAACATCAACACAAGCTAAAAATACTCACAACAAAGAGGGAATATCAATACTGAAGCAGATGACAACATAAGCTCTATATTAAATACACAATGAGCCAGGCTTACAAATACTTACCGCGAAGCATAGGTGATAGAAGAAAAGATATGTGAAGTACATAAGGCAATTATTAAATGTAACCTTTAATAGTTATGAGATGTTTTAATATTTAGGTTGAGACTGATCCGCTCATAAATAAAAAGAGAAAATTATAATTGATGGAGAAATGTGACAGAACTGCCTCTCTGTGACTAGTAATTAGGGATGTGGATAGCAGCCTGTAAAGTTGTAGGATGAGATGCTGTTAATATGTAGGTGGAGCCAGCAGCAACTGCAAAGGTCACACTTGAGGTCATTAATGTGATGGCTGAGGTCAGAGATGAGTTTTTGATAGTGTTAATAATAATAATACATGTTGTAAAAAGACTCCAGTCTAGGTTTCATTGGCAAAGCCTCAAAATCGATATAAACATACAATTACAACAGATTCTCTCATACACACACACACACACACATAGACACACACAAATGTATACTGTCTGTTTAATTGTGCATGCAGTAATGTGTATGGTGTTCATTGTGATGTGTATGCATGTTTATGCACACATAGACACACTTGCACACACACACTTGCATGCACACACACACATATTTGTGTGTGTACGTGTGTATGTGAGTGTGTGCTCATATGTGTGCATAAACATGCTCTCACATATCAATAAACACCATACACATGAATGCATACACACAAACACACAATTTTAATTCAAATGAAATACATTGTTATTTCAAACAAATACAAAAGCATAAAGCAGAAGTTTGCAATTGAAAGGTAGCTTTGTTTGCTACTGTGTAGTATTTATAGCAAATGCAGCAGCATGAAACAACAACCATATTTCAAGCCATATGTGTATTATTATTATTTAGTTTTAATGTCTATATCAATTTACAAGATTATAGAAATAAGAGGAATGAAGCAAGATAACATGCCTGCATGATCTAGTATTCATAGCCAACAGATGGGTGGACTCAGGCAATACAGAATAAACAGAGTACTAGTGGGGAAATATACAAAATCACTAGCAGTAGATTTGAACTTATAACCTATGAATAACTATTCCAATGCTCTATCCTATTTCTTTATTACCCACAAGGGGCCAAACATAGAAGGGACAAACAAGGACAGACATAGGTATTAAGTCGATTACATCGACCCCAGTGCGTAACTGGTACTTACTTAATCGACCCCGAAAGGATGAAAGGTAAAGTCAACCTCGGCGGAATTTGAACTCACAACGTAACAGCAGACGAAATACGGCTAAGCATTTCGCCCGACGTGCTAACGTTTCTGCCAGCTCGCCGCCCCAATGCTCTATCCATTCAACTGTCTCAGCATTATTAATAACAAAAATGGAAGTAAGGAAGCTACTCTATTATAATGTTCTTTTCTACTCTAGGCACAAGGCCTGAAACTTTTTGGGAGGAAGGCCAGTTGATTAGTTCAGCCCCAGTATGCAACTGGTACTTAATTTATTGGCCCCGAAAGCATGAAAGGTATAGCTGACCTCGGCAGAATTTGAACTCAGAACATAAAGACAGACGAAATACCTATTTCTTTACTACCCACAAGGGGCTAAACACAGAGAGGACAAACAGGGACAGACAAATGGATTAAGTTGATTATATCGACCCCAGTGCGTAACTGGTACTTATTTAATCGACCCCAAAAGGATGAAAGGCAAAGTCCACCTCGGTGGAATTTGAACTCAGAACGTAGCAGCAGACGAATACCACTAAGCATTTCGCCCGGCGTGCTAACATTTCTGCCAGCTCACCGATTTACTCTATTATAATGTTAACACAAGTGTCTGGGTGAAAGTAGCTACAAGGTTTGAGTCTCACAGGTGCCTTTCTCCTTTTTAGTGTCCAAGGGGTTTTAATCCTAAGTATTATGAAGTTGTTAGTTGTAACTGACTGGCATTTGAAATGTATCTTTTTAGACTTATTTATATATTTCTTGATACTTCTATTGTTACTTTTTAAATGTGGACAAACTTACCTTCTTGCAGGTAAGACAAAAGCTTCTAATTTCGATGGATAAAAGTTGAAAATTACTTTAGCACAATGGTATCACAACAGTTGGGGTTAAAGTAAATATTTGGTTCAAGTCTTGCAAATGGCCCTCTGCCTTTTTTCAATCTAAAAGGTTTTTAACCCTAAGAATTATGAGCTATTAATTAGTTGGACAGGCATTCAAAATATATCATTTACAAAAGAGTTATTTATTATTATTGGTTACATCCATCTCCAAATGAAGATTGTCTACTTACCAACAAAATGATAAGACCAATACTTAAAATGAGCTTAACTATCTTAAGATAACCTGATAATATAAATAATATTCGAAAATATCTTATAGCACTAACTCTGTTACATAAAATTATTTTCATTCTTAACTTTCAAACATTTATCTCAAAATTACAGAAGCCTGGAAATCTCATACATTCATAAAGCAATAATCAAAATTTCAAAGATTAAAACACAGCTTCCAGATATAAAGTTTCATTGATTCACACAAACCACACATATAATTCACATCTGATGTGTAAACTTTTAACATCTATGCAGCTTAGCCTCTTTAAAATCTTTCCTAAAAGTTGAGTTTGCATTGCAATGGAAACCACTCTGTTTACGACTACTTCTCTGTCCACATTGGTAACAAAGACATTCAAAACCGTTTTTCTCCACTCCTCTCTACTTATCAGCTGTATCTACTATTCACTGAATTGTTGTTTGATTATCTTTCATTCTGCATGTGATGACAACAACCTCACTTACACATCTCTGGAACCACCTTCTTTAGATATTTTCTATACACAACCCTACTTGGACCTGATGGCACATGGTTGATAATATTTGCCAATTTTAAACTGCCTGCATCATATCACTTCATGTTCTAAGAATATTTTGAACTGTTTGTACAACATTTCTGACTGACCTACTATCTATCCAGGCATTTTAGAATTGTTTCGTTCCTCCAGATTAACTTAACCACCAACATGTTTCTCTAAGACTATGTAACCATTACCTAATGAAGGCAATCCATATCAATTTACCACACTACGACCGTTATTCCTAGAATTCCTTGGTTCTTCAAATCAGCAATACAATGTTGATTATTCTCTGCAGCAAAGATACTTCAGCTCTAACTTTGAACTCAGAATATAAAGACAGACGAAATACCACTAAGCATTTCGACCTGCCATGCTAACATTTCTACCAGCTCGCCGCCTTACTCTATTATAATGTTAACACAAGTGTCTGCAAGATTTGAGTCTCACAGGTGCCTTTCTCCTTTTTACTGTCTAAGGGGTTGCCAGTGCCGCCTTGACTGGCTTCTGTGCCAGTGGCACGTAAAAAGCACCAATCTGATCGTGGCTGTTGCCAGCCTTGCCCGGCACCTGTGCCGGTGGCATGTAAAAAGCACCCACTACACTTTCGGAGTGGTTGGCGTTAAGAAGGGCATCCAGCCGTAGAAACTCTGCCAGATCAGACTGGAGCCTGGTGCAGCCTTCTGGCTTCCCAGATCCCCGGTCGAACTGTCCAACCCATGCTAGCATGGAGAACGGACGTTAAACGATGATGATGATGATGATGTATTATGAAGTTGTTAGTTGTAACTGGACTGGCATTTGAAATGCATCTTTTTAGACTTATTTATATATATTTCTAAGCATGTCACTAAAACAATCATCAAATGTATATTCCTTTAGATCTCTTATTCAAAAAAAAATATCCTTTATCCCAACAAAATAAGGTGTTTGCCCACCATAGTAGTACATGTCAGACAAATGCCAAAAAAGTAAAGGATGCTTTTCTGTATCACACAGCCCAGAAACATCTGACACCTGGCTAAAATCATGGAGCATCTTCGCCTACCACACCAGAATAGCTCTAAAAGCAGTAATAATGTGGATAAAGATACCATACACACTGCCTTGGTCTGGAAACGTGAGGTATTATGAATTGCTCTTAATAATAACAAGATCTTTCCCAAACTAAAACTACTAAAAGTTTCTGGAACAGTATATTCCTACACAAAGCAGAATTTAAAAACACTATTCTAATATGCATTTAACTTTAAAACAATTTATTATATTGAAATTTTGTATTTAATTGTTTTTAATTTCAAACATCATGACTCCAAGCAAAGGGATTCACATTAGAAACAAACACTAAAACTCAAGGAGACAAGTAACTGTCTCCTTCAGTATATTATAGGCTAACAATAGCTAACTATTATTAATAACAAAAACAGGCGTCATCCATTTTGCTTTGAAAGAGCAGAGGGAGAGGAAATGTCTATATTTTAAACAAAGCCATTCATTAGAAATATTTTCTATCCTCATAATAATCAAACACATCTCATTTCTCTTTTTCGTTCATGTAGGCTACTAACTACTATTTTTCATCAGTTCTAATGATTGTATTATATGCTCCATAATAAATGCAATTAGTGAAGTTTCTAATTAAAAGGAAACATCTTCCATGAACCTAACAAAAGATGCTATTTAAGATGAAGATAAGATGAAGTGACAGAGACATATGAAAAGAGGTTATTTCAAAATTAATATGTACGGACATTGAAAAATGGCCATGAAAGTGGTAAAAATTATGCCTATGATATGTTATTGCTATAACTGAATTTGCGACTAAAAGTCAAGGTTTATAATCCAAAGTAAATGTCAACTTGATTCCAAACAGCTATTTAATATTTACAGATCTCAATCCAGATTACAGATGAAGTGTTACACAAATATAGTGCATCTTCTGCTTTTCAAAAAAAAAAAAACAATTCTAAGTACAAGTCTAGAATATTCCTATTATTAGCACAACTAATGCTGTAAGTGCTTTATATAGGAATGTTGTTGCTAATCCTCAAATACAGCATTCTTTCACTAGCTTCCTTTTATTATTATTATTATTTTCATAGCAAACTGGGTTTGCAGGATAGTTTCAATTCTTGGCCAATGATAAGTAATTTAATTTAGTATCGTTTTAAATTAATATATTTACAAGTTTAATATATTGATAATTATTTGCTGGTTTAAATCACAGTAGCTGGCACAGCGCAGGTGTGTCACCCAACTCTGTCTAGTTGTTGCCATTGAAAAGTAAAGTATGTATAGATTTGTTGAAGCCAATTTACAACAGCCAACCTAAAATTAAAATAAATAAATGATCACTAATTAACCATTTTAACTACACGCAAAACATGGTTAAGAAGGCCTCTTAGCATTTAACCCTTTATACCAACCATACCTGGCCCAAAATATTCTACCAGTTATATGTTGAAACTGGCCAAATTTGGCCTCTCATAATTATAGCACAATTTCCTTCTAAAACTAAACAATCACATCATCAAAACCTCAAAACTACAAGACAATGCATGATTAATTCAAAGCAATGGGAATAAATAAGGATTATATTTGACAGAATAATCTCAATGCCAAAAGGTTAAATATCATCTTTTCTCTTCTTTTCTTCTGTTATTTGTTTCAGTCACTGAACGGCAGTCATGCTGGGGCACTGCCTTGAAGGGCTTTAGTCAAATAAATCACATCCAGAATTTCTTTCTCTAGTACTTATTCTGTCAGTCTCTTTTGATGAACCACTAAGTTGTAGGGATATAAACAAACCAACACTGATTGTCAAATGGTGGGAAAGGACAAACACAGACACACACATTTGACAGGCATTAATGCTAGGGCACTGCCATCTGGTGTTGCTACATAATTTTTACTTCACTAATTCTTTTCAGAACTTGACATTTGGTGCATGAGGGAGTTTGATGCCACGGCCCTCATTTGCACTTCCTGCTGTGAAGCTGGTTCATCTGGGACACATGACAGTGAGAGATCTAGTTTCATTTTGAAAACACATCCACCCCATGCAGGTCTCTCAGGTCCTTCAGGAGGATATTGAAAAGCTGTGGGCCTTTAAAGCCCAGGTTGTTGCAATATCTTGTCCTATATTTTGATGGCAAAGTTGGAATCTTTGGCATTATGCAGTGGCATCCAGTTCTAGCATTAGTGTAACTCTCAATGATCAAGTTTTGGACAAGTCCCTCCAGGATCTTCAAGATGTATATTATGGCATATGTTTCCCGCCTACGCTCTAGTGAATAGAGTTTCAATCTCTTGAGTCTTTCCCAGTAGCTTACATGCTGCATAAAGGCTATCTTCTTTCTGTAGCTTCATTGGATAGCCTCAAGTTCTGCAATTAATTTTGCACTGGTTGGTGACCATAGTTGAAAGCAATAGCCAAAGCAGCTTAGGACAAATATACTATATATATATATATTTACAATATACATATAGTATACATTATATATATATATTATATATATATATATATATATATATATATATATATATATATATATATATGTATATATATATATATGAGTGGCTGTGTGGTAAGTAGCTTGCCTACCAACCACATGGTTCTGGGTTCAGTCCCACTGCGTGGCATCTTGGGCAAGTGTCTTCTGCTATAGCCTCGGGCCAACCAATGCCTTGTGAGTGGATTTGGGAGACGGAAACTGAAAGAAGCCTGTCGTATATATGTATATATATGTATGTATGTGTATGTATATGTTTGTGTGTCTGTGTTTGTCCCTCTAGCATTGCTTGACAACCGATGCTGGTGTGTTTACGTCCCCATCACTTAGCGGTTCGGCAAAAGAGACCAATAGTATAAGTACTGGGCTTACAAAGAATAAGTCCCGGGGTCGATTTGCTCGACTAAAGGCGGTGCTCCAGCATGGCCGCAGTCAAATGACTGAAACAAGTAAAAGAGTAAAGAGAAAGATATATATATATATATATATATATATATATATATATATTATATATAGATACTATATATATATATATATATATATATACATTATATATATAAATGTTACGAGCAATGTCAGGCTCATAAGGGCCAGTTTCCTGGTTTCAGTGGCATAGAAAATCCCCACCTGAACGGGATGCCGGTCTGTCACAGGATTACTCATTTTTGCCAGCTGAGTGAACTGGAGCAATGTGAAATGAAGTGTTTTGCTCAAGAACACAATGCATCGCCCGGTCCAGGAATCGAAACCACATTACAATCATGAGTTCAACACCCTAACCACTAAGCCACATGCCTCCACATATACTATATATTATATTTATATATATATATATATAAATATAAAATGGGACAAGAGCGCAAAACATCCAGACAGGTGATATACATCCATATAGATGATACAAAGAAAACAAGGACAGGTTATTCAAAGTTTTCTTTCCTCAGTCGAGTTCCATATTACCTAAGCAATTTCAGCTGGTTATACTCAAGATTGCTCCAATCTGGCCAGCCCCAAGGAAAAACTAAGCTAAGAGCATTAGATTCCTTGGAGGAAAGCAGCAAATGTATACAAAAACAAGGATGGAAAAAAAAAAAAGAGGTTACACAAATACAAATAACAGAACATAACAACAGGTGTCTTTTGACTAAGGATGAATTAAATTAAGCCGGCATGTTTGGAAGTAAAGCCTTACGGCAGGGATACATAATTTCACAGGCACAGGGAAGAATATAGATGTTGCACGGACAGCAGCCAAACTAAGAAACAAAGGTGAGGCTTAGCTGAACACCGGTCACATAGGGAGAGAAGCGAGAGACGAATAGACAGAGGGACAGGAGAAATAAGGAGGGGGCGACAAAAAATGACAGAGACACAGTGAAGTGAAAAGAGGAGGGAAAGTGAGCATGAAGAGAAGGCAATATAATGTGAGAGAGGGGGAACAAAAGAACGAAGAGTGGAATGAATGAAGTAAGCTTGAAAGAGCTGATAGAAAGAAGGAAAGAATAAAAGAAGAAAAGAATAGAGTCATACAAATCTTGTACGACTCTATTCTTTTACTTGAAGTTGATACTTGAAGAAATTGAGAGATTCACTAGATAGGAAAGTGTTTGTCTCTAGACTTTTCAGATGCGTCCACCATACACATTCTTTCAGCATAGCCACAAGTATGATGAAAATGGCTCATCTTTCCCATTTCAAGGAAGGAGGCGCTTCAATATTCATGACAGACTCAGCTGATAAACTGACTCGTCCCACACACAATAGCAGTCGTTCAAACTAGGCCCACAGGGCGGAAATGGTTGGACACTGTACTACGAGTATGTGCAGAACAGTTTTATATATATATATATATATATATATATATATATATATATATACTAATATATAAAACACAAATTAGAGATAAAACCTCTGTTATGCAATTCAAACAATGATAGACACAAACCAAAACATATTTTTATAAAACATAATTACATCACAAAAAGTATAAAGTGAATAATCAATATATAATAAGTAAAAAACTACAAACATTTCATGGCTATAATTAAATTCGAATTACAATTAAATTTAAATTTAATTGAAAGAATTCAATTTAAAATTATAGTCAATCTTCAGGTTAACAATAATAGTTAAATAAGCAAATAGAGTTAAACAATATTTATTAAAAAATAAAATAAAATAATGTTTTTCTTATAGAAGAAATACCATTAACTAAATTTGAATTTTAAAACATTAATATCAATTTCCCACAATACATTTATTATGTTAAATATTTAAGGTAAAAAAATAGAGTAAATAGATAGAAAAGTGTATTTAACTGAGAAGATATAATTTAGCTTAAAATATGTGTACTAAAATTAATAGTATTAAGTGTATATATATATATATATTGTAATAGTTTTAGTAACATTAATATTTTCTTCAGAAAATTTGATAATGAAAATTCTTCAATATTGCAATCCATAAAGGCAGCAAGCTGGCAGAAACATTAGCAGCCCGGGCGAAATGCTTAGTGGTATTTCATCTGTCTTTACATTCTGAGTTCAAATTCCGCTGAGGTTGACTTTGCCTTTCATCCTTTCAGGGTCAATAAATTAAGTACCAGTTGCATACTGGGGTTGATCTAATCGACTAGCCCCCTCCCCAAAAATTTCAGTCCTTGTGCCTAGAGTAGAAAAGAATAAGGCTATTCATAGACTACTGCACACTATTTTATAAGAAAATATTAATTCAGTTAGATAATATACACATGTTAATATATGGCAGCTTCTCCACAAACAAAGGATTTGTAAAACAAAGTTGCTCTTTCAAGTTGTCAAGTCCTTCTACTAACTAGTTGAAAAGAAAAACTACTAAAAGAAAATATGAAAGTAAATACAGGTTAACTAAATATAAACTAAGGTCATTGCTATGAGGATATCAATTTTAAAAACTGCTGATAACAAACATCCAAATTACAGGTTTCTGTAACATTTCAAATTAGAGCGGCCTTATACTTTTTATTAGCAGTTAATATCAATTCAGTCATTGAAAACAGAAATGTGTGGTGACATATATGAATATATAATAATTGCATAACATTTCAAAGAAATTATAATAGTTGACATATGGTAATATTATTTCATCATTTCAAGTTTTATTGAAATTAATGTATTGACAAAATCTGTCAAGTAGCGATAACCTTTCTTTAGATATGTGTGTATAAGCAGTCAAACAAGGAGGTCAACTAACCTCCACCTTTAAATTTGTGGCCTTGAGTTTATGTTAGAAAAGATTATCTCAATCTAGGCATTATTGCAACAAAGCATAACAAAATTTTAAATGGTATACACATCACAGTATATTTTCCAAAACACTACTAATACATTTCATGTAATTCCAAAGTGAAAAAGCTTCTCAACTACTAATTCATAAAATTGCAATTTATTGAATATGATTTGATGTGAGAAAGCTTTCTCTGAAATAATGTAGGCTTTGTCATGAAAGCAATTTAAGATCTTGTTAGAACTATATAAAAATATATTGCCAAAAATTTTGTAAAATAAGTGAAAAGCCTTGCAAGTGACTTTCTTAGAGAGAAACTGAAAGAAGCCCACCATATATATATATATGCT
This sequence comes from Octopus sinensis, assembly GCF_006345805.1. Lineage (NCBI taxonomy): Eukaryota > Metazoa > Mollusca > Cephalopoda > Octopoda > Octopodidae > Octopus > Octopus sinensis. The sequence goes on along the minus strand of NC_042997.1, from coordinate 53,404,333 downwards.
GATGAACCTTGCTCTAATTGCTGAATCACTATCAGAGCTAGAGGAGAAGTTTCAGGTGTGGAAGTAAGGATTAGAATCAAAGGGCCTTAGAGTCAACCTGGCTAATACCAAAGTCCTAATAAGCAGGAAGGCAGACAAACCACACATCCCTTCAGGTAGATGGCCCTGCTCGATCTGTAGAAAATGCGTAGGTAGAAACTCTATAAGATGTACGCCATGTGTAAGCCATGGACACATAAGAGGTGCAGCAATATCAAAGGAAGGCTAACTGGGAAGATAGTTAATGTATGTGGCAGATGCTCAGAAGTACTAAACAATGAAAATGTGCAGAGAACAACTTCTGCCACATTCCAGGGATAAAAATCAGAAGTAGTTGATAGCTTCCGTTACCTAGGTGACCAAGTCAGTAGTGGGGGTGGGTGCTCTGAATGTGTAGCTGCTAGAATAAGAATAGCCTGGGCAAAGTTCAGAGAGCTCCTACCTCTGCTGGTGACAAAGGGCCTCTCACTCAGAGTAAAAAGTAGACAGTATGACGCATGTGTACGAATAGCCATGCTACATGGCAGTGAAACATGGGCCATGACTGCTGAGGACATGTGTAAGCTCACAAGGAATGAACCCAGTATGCTCCGCTGGATGTGTAATGTCAGTGTGCATACTCAACAGTGTAAGTGTCTTGAGAAAAAAGGTGGACCTAAGAAGCAGATGTAGTGTGCAAGAGAGACAACTGTGCTGGTATGGTCATGTGGAACGAATGGATGAGGATAGCTATGTGAAAAGTGTCACGCCCTTGTGGTTAAGAGTGTGGAAGAGGTAGACCCAGGAAGACCTAGGATGAAGTGGTGAAGCACGACCTTCAAACATTAGGCCTCACCAAGGCAATAACTAGTGACTGAGACCTTTGGAAATATGCTGTACTTGAGAAGATCCAGCAAGCCAAGACCATAACCCATGGCCTATGCCAGTGATGTAACCAGCCTACATATGCATACCTTTCCTGCAATGGACACTAAACTCTGCTTACGAAGACCTGTTGAGGCAAGTGAAATAGAAACTGAAATCAAATTCAATGACAGCACTGCATGACTGGCATCCGTGCCAGTGAAGTGTTAAGAGCACCATCCAAGCATGATCGTTGCCAGGGCTGCTGAGTGGCTCCCATGCCGGTGGCACATAAAACGCACCATTCGAGCATGATCGTTACCAGCATCGTCTTACTGGCACGTGAAAAACAACATTTGAGTGAGGTTGTTGCCAGTGCTGCTAGACTGGCTCCTGTGCAGGTGGCACATAAAAACACCATTTGAGCGTGGCCATTGCCAGTACTGCCTGGCACGTAAAAGCACCCACTACATTCTCAGAGTGGTTGGCGTTAGGAAGGGCATCCAGCTGTAGAAACTCTGCCAGATCAGATTGGAGCCTGGTGCAGCCATCTGGCTCGCCAGTCCTCAGTCACACTGTCCAACCCATGCCAGCATGGAAAGCGGATGTTAAACAGTGATAATGATGATGATGATGATGATGATGATGATATAGTTCAAATTTATAGAAAACAAAAGACAAAGACAGATGAGAGAACAACAAGTAGGTGATTAGTTTGACACTCGAGAAAAATGGAAAAGTTTTTGGCCCTCCGATCTTACGCTTTTCGATAGAAAGGAATGAGAGGAAAAGTGGAGAGAGAGAGAAAAAAATGTGTTGGGATTAATGGTTTAACATGATGAAATGACCATGTGTGTGTTGCTGCCTCCATGTTTTGACATTACATGATAGTTGTAAATGAGTGTCACTGTCATGCAAATGGGGTCCTTTATTTCCAATATTCTGTAGAAACATGTCTGGTCATGGGGAAACGTTAATTTATTGAGAAATAGGTGAGGGGTGGAAACAGGAAGGGCACATCTGGTCATGCAAAATCTGCCTCGGCAAATTCCATCCAACCCATGCAAGGATTGAAAAGTGGACATTAAAACAATGATGATGATGATGATGATGAATATAGCATGCGCAATAGTATATTATGTAGATTTTCCTTGTTAAAAGTTTTGTCTTCAATTGATCAACTAGAAAACATACAAATTCTCAACAACAACCATTATCACTCACTTATGATGCAATCAATATTTTCATTTGACTACATGTTCTCTGATCAAATTATTTGCCAAATAAAAGGTGTGGGGGCGGGAGAGGCAGGTAGAATGAAAATGTACATCAGTATAGAGAAAATAGATAGAAAGGCAAAATGGCAAAACACCTTTCTTATTATTCATATTTATTTGAATACATTCATTTTTAAAACAACACACACACATACATTGTATAATTATACCATTGTTCATGTTGTGTTTGTGAGATACACTGTTATTAACAACAATGTTTTGTATAAATCTAGTTCCAGTGAAATCACTCCAAAAATATATTACTACTATATTATTCAGTATAAACAAGCAGGAAGTGTATGTTTGTGAAAATAATGTTGAAAAACAAGACAGTTATACAGACATTTGTAATGCATAAAAGATTCTTTAAATTTTGCCTTTTGTGAATGAATGCATACACGAATGCCATTTTTATTCATTAGGCTTGTAAAAAGAACTCAATACCAGTTTGTAGCAAAGCAGAGTATCATAAGTATGTAACTACATACATATATACTTACAAATAGAAAAAAAAGTTAATTAAAAATCAACTTAATTTGAATGTATTCTCCAAATTATAATTCTATTGTAATCTGTTATTCTGTTCTCATGGCAGTAAATAGAATGATAGAACTAGAACTGAAGTACACTTGCTGATAACTTGAAATAAATGGTTAGAAAACCATTACATAAATAGTTTTTTTAAGTCAATCAAGATTTGCCTCAAATTTCTACATTAAACTTTCTCTTTTTACCTTCATATCATATATGCTGTTTCAATCATTCTATTTGCAGATCATATTCTTACAAATACAAGCAGTCGCTGAAAAGCTCCTGATTTTAAAGGTATCATAAAAGGCCTGGTTAGAGGTCCAACTTTCCAAGTTCTTTTACTGGGCTTAGAAAAACTGCAGGACCACTGCAATATGTGTGTGGATCTGAGAGGGGAATATGTCAACTAAAATCATAATTAATTGATCCTCGTGCATTTTGTTTTTATACAAAGCCAGAAACTTTTCAGCACCCCCTTGATCTCAGATCAAGTCACTTGCTGTGCAAGTATATCTCCAAAATTTTTTTAAATCACTGTGGATAAATGCCAGCAATGACCTCAGGTTTTCCAATATTTTAATTTCTTAACAGAAACAATCAGGGGCAGGGAGTGGGGTTGCAAAAGACTCATAATTTCTCAAATTCTCCTTTTTATAGCATATAAACATATTTATGGGGATAAAATATTGAAAAAAATCAATACATGCAAGAGTGATAAAGAAACACGAAGGGTTGTCTTTGTGTGTGCTAGAAACAACAGCCAAATCGCCCTTAAATCACTCACTTTCCCTTCTGAAATTTTTTTTTTTTTTTTACCGAAAATGCTCTTCCCATGGTTTTGAAGTACAAAAGACAAAATAAGATGTCCCCCTCCCAACCCCTTCATTTCATAGGCTATAGTTTTTAAAAAATGGGGAAAACCCCTAAAAAAATTTCCCCACAAATTTCTTTATAATCATAATCTTTGCCATTTGAAAGGGATTTGTATAGATCTTCATGAAAAGATATCCATTTTCCTGAAAGTTATGAGAGAAAAAAAGTCAGATCATGTGAATTTTCCAAAACTCCACTTTCCACCCTCTCGGAAAAATTCTTTCCCATAAATCCATATATACACTGAAGCCACAACATCTAAGCGGTATTTGTAGAGAATTTTGTTAAAAAGTATCCATTTTTCTAGTTGTTATGAAGCAACAAAGTTAGGGGTGTATACATCTGTAGAAATGCCCTTTTATTTATACGATTTTTAATTTCATGTTTATTTCAGTCATTGTTTGCAATGCTCTCTCTCCCCCACTCTCTCTCACAAACACACTAAAAAGCTTACAGATGGGCTGCTGAATTGTAATCTCTACATTGCTTTGGGGGAAAAGTAAAACATGACAAATTGCTTCTCCCTCTGTTGTTGGACTACCCTGATGTTTATTTAAAAGACAGAGGCTATGACTGATAGAATAATAAAAGCAATATTTACTAAGCAAGTGAGCACTATTATACAAAGACGTAATTAGACATAAAATATAAAAATTATTAGAATTGGGAACCAAATGTGAAAATATAATCAAGTGACTAGCAGAAAACCACCTGGTGGCAATCTTTCTGCTAGTATGTATGTATATATATATATATATATATATATGTATCTCCAACATACCATTCTCTGAGCCTTCTAGTAACTCCAGTCAAACCACTCCACTTTGCATATCTTCCCCAACCTTCCCTCCTTCAAATGAGCTCACAACCTATGTGACCTGGTTCACAGTTTCTTCCCTAACCCCACCTAATTTTCCCCACAAATTTCCCCTGCTCCCACCGATGCTGCCACACTTGCCCCTACCTCTCCAACACTACCATCCTCACAGGCACCCATCATCATCCCTATCATATCACTGACACCTTTACCTGCACTTCTAGCAACATCATTTACTGCATCTCTTGCTCTTTCTGATCTTCTCCTGTATGTTGGTCAAATGGGACACCGCTTGGCTGACCAGTTCGCAGAGCACCTCCGAGACATTACACTTGACAATGACACCCTGGTCTTGCACCATTTCCGCTCTACCGGTCATTCATTACAACACCTGTCTGTGTTCGGACTGAATTTGCACAGGGGCCATCTGGACTCCTGCCTTCACAATGAACAGGAATTAATCTTCTCTCTTCGCTTCTTTGCACTACATGGGCTCAACTCCCCTCCCTCTTCATCTGACTCCTCTCCTCTCTTCGTCTGACACCTACTTTCTCTCTTCATTCCTACCCACCTTCTCCCTTCAATACCCCCATCCACACCCCAAATTCCCATCACCATATCCCAACACTGCCACACCACATCACACCCCACCACTCCACATCACACCACCCTGAAAGCACTAGCACTGACCACTTCCCAGCACCCACACATTACAGACGCACACACACATCCTCACATCAAAGTCACCAGCCCCGATGTATATGCTTGAAATACGAAGTAGAAAAACAGCCAAGAACTGATGAAGGATCGATTTTTCCATGTCTTGTTTTCCATTTGTCTCTTTCATTGTTCACAAAAAAAGTTAGTATTCCATGTTTCGTATTTCATATAAGCATGTATATACAAAAATATGCATGTACATATATATGTGTAAGTATGCATATATATTTATATATATATATATATATATATATATATATATATATATAATGCTGTCAGTAAGTGAGGGTTGGCAATGAGTATAGTGAAGAATTCCAGGTAGAAGTAGGGGTTCACCAAGGATCAGTTCTCAGCCCCCGCTTATTCATTATAGTCCTCCAAGCAATAACAGAGGAATTCAAGACAGGCTGGCCCTGGGAGCTCCTCTATGCTGATGACCTTGCTCTAATAGCTGAGTCGCTGCCAGAACTAGAGATGAAGTTTAGGATGTGGAAGCAAGGTCTGGAATCAAAGGGTCTTAGACTTAACCTAGCAAAAACTAAAGTCTTAGTAAGTAGGAAGGCTGACAAATCACAAACCCCTTCAGGTAGCTGGCCTTGCTCGATCTGTAGAAAAGGTGTAAACTATGGATACATAAAAGGTACAGCAATATCAAAGGAAGGTTAACCGGGAAGGTAGGTTTGTGTGTAGCAGATACACAGGGGCAGTAAACACTGAAGATGTACAGAAAACAGATTCTAAGGGGAAAAACTACAAGTAGTTAATAGCTTCCGCTACATAGGTGACCAAGTCTGTAGTGGGGCTGGCTGTTCTGAGAGTGTAGCGGCTACAATAAGAATAGCCTGAGCAAAGTTCAGGGAACTCCTCTCTCTGCTAGCAACTAAGGGCCTCTCGCTCAGCATGAAAGATAGACTGTATGATGCTTGTGTGCAAACTGCAATGCTAGATGGCAGTGAAACACGGGCCATGACTGCTGAGGACATATGTTAGCCTGAAAGAAATTAAGTTAGTATGATCCACTGGATGTATAATGTCAGTGTGCATACACGACAGAGTGTAAGCACCCAAAGAGAAAAGTTGAGCATAAGAAGCATCAAATGATGGTCCTCTGGAGGACATTCATTCTCAGCCACCTGGACTACTGTTCCCAGCTATGGTCACCCAACAGTGAAAATTTAACAGCAGATCTTGAAGCAATCCAGCAAAGCTTCACAAAGCAGATCGTCTCATTGCAACAGCTCAGCTACTGGGAAAAGCTGAAATAGCTAAGACTCTACTCCCTGGAGTGAAGGCAGGAGAGGTATGCAGTAATATACGTCCAGAATTTCCTGGAAGGAATTGTGCCAAATTTTGGCATTGAAAGCTACACCAATGCCAGAACAGGTTGACACTGCACAGTGCCAAAGATTCTAGCAATACCATCACACTTCAGGACCAGTTACTGCAACAGCCTAGGTTTCAGGGGCCCACAACTTTTTAATATTCTCCAAAAGAGCCTGAGGGACCTACATAAAGTGGATGTGGGTGTTTTCAAATCAAAACTGGACCACTTCCTGTTGAGATTCCAGATGAACCTACCTCACAGCAAAAAGTGCGAATGAGGATAGCAACATTGAATTCCCTTATTCATCAAATGTCACATATTACTGGAGTGTAGCAAAATGGTGCACCAGCATGGCTACAGCTCTGAACTGAAACTACAAAAACAAATGCATATATATATATATATATATATAGCTTTCTTTCAATCAGGTGCTTTTAAGAATCAAAAATCTTGGTGCCATGATAGGTCAACTCTGGTTCACGAAACCAATAGCATTCAGGCATTATATCCCTTATTTTAAATCCATTTGTGTGATTCACTCTCTTGATATCAACCTACCTCAGACCACCTCTAGTTCTATCATACAAAATCACTGTTTATAAATTTCCAAATGTAAAATGTTTCTATCTTAAGAACCGGAGTTGGCCTGAAGCAAATGAGAATATCCTTTGAATACGATGCAGGTCTACTACAAGTCATCCTCATATGATGTGATGGCTACTCTCAATCAAATCCAACACTCATACACAATGAACCAGTAGTCCAGTATTGAATTCACTCTGTAATTTCTCCTTTCCACCCATAATTGGAGTTCATAGAAACAAACAATAGGAAAAAGACAGGAAAGGTGGTAATGGACTAAGCAAAAGCTTGTATTTTATTTTGTAGGGATTTATAATACATATAAAAGGATGAATGGATATGCCATTGGCTGAGGGCTCAATCACAGCTTCTTACCACACACTGCCATCTAGTGCTGCAGCCGTGCACTCCCCTAGGGTCTTCCTAGTCCATTCTTTGATGTCATCGATCCATCTTCACGTGTGTATAGATGTGTGTGATCACAAACAGGCAAGCAACCTATTTCTTGATTAGTGAAATGAAAACAATTGGGACCGCCTGTCTTTATGTTCTAAGTTCAAATTCCACCAAAGTCGACTTTACCTTTCATCCTTTTAGGATCAATAAAACAAGTACCAGTTATAAGACTATAGCCTGTCAGTTATGTTCCAGTAACCCCAGGAAAAAAATACCTAAATTCGATATATTTCAAATCAAGAGCAGATCAATTAAAGGAAACTAACTTATAATAGGAGAAATTATGTAACAATCTGAACACTTAGAAAATCCAACTAAGATTATTATTGAGATTTGAGAAGTTAAACACTAGAGTGTAAGACAGAAATTCTTCTCAATGACTTCCTCTTTCTGAACCTCCAGATTCTATATAAAATCCAAACTGGCACAGGTTGTAACTTATGACTTAGAGAAGGGATATGTGTAGTGACCAATATTAGAATCAGGAGCCATTTATAAAACGTGTGATCCGATGCATAAGTGGCTAAACTTAGATGATGGTTTAAAAAATATTCATTAAATACAGAATATATCTAAATATATCACGTGCACGATTATTGTTTAGTTTCTACATACTGATATTTTATTGTTGCAGAAAACTGAAAGAGTGGACAGAGAAAACTACTTTCTTGGCATTCTCAGGTATCAATACAGGTAGGAAGCTATTCGAAGATGGAACAGGAGTACAACTGGCAGTAACTTCTGAGAGTTAGACACTAATAAATAAACACCTTAATGAAAACCCACTAGGATACGCCTGTGTCAGTTCGAATCTCATCCACGTCACCATTCAAATAATTCCTAATTCTGAGAATCAACTTTAAGAAACAGGACAATGCATTTTTAGTTAACTTGCCACGAAATTAACAGCCTCGTTTTTATAGTTTGACTTTCGTTGAAGGCCCCAATGCATAATATGTTCAATATGACACATTAAAAACTAAGAAAATGTTAACATTTGTCGAAATCATTATTTGGCTTTTAATTAGAAAAGTAAATTCATAAAGTTTGGTGCTCGCTAACAGTTACTATGGTGAAGTAGACAACAACAGCTTGTCTAAGTTGATGACCAAAAGATTTGCATAATATATTCACATGACCTATATTATACTCGGTGCATATGTTAAAGGACAAAGGTCGTAGAAATCAATAGATAAAACCGAGAACGAATAAGTTACTTAGTAGCATTAAATGGAAACACGACAACATTCTAGCGACAGCTTAATTCAACACAATACATTCATACATGCGCGCGCGCATATATGCACATACCGATTTTATATATGCATATATATATATATCGGCTACGCATTTTTCGTGTGGAATTGATGCTTCGAATAGCGTAATAGAAGATTTATAAAAGGAAGTGGATAAAATCTGTTGCATTGAGATAAACAATAATATTAACAAAAAAAAAAAAATTGTAACACTGTAGTAGTAGACGAAATTAGAAATAGGTGATTTTTTTTTTTTTCAAAATATAATGTTAACATTATTTTAAAGATTACAATCGAAAAAAGCTCAAATAAAATAATGAAAATGCAGGAGTTTGGAAGCTAAATATAATGTAGCCTTTAACCCTAACAAAGAGTTGAAAAGGTTGATAGGCAATGCCAGGTCATTGGTATACAGTCAACAAATGCAGAGGTCATGTATCTTTCTTACAACAACGAACAGACAATGGTACGGGCATGTGTCAATATCCTGAACCGTGTTCGATTTCATTTCTGATAGAGTCACCATGAAAAATATTTTGTTACAAAATACAATATAAAATCATATACAAGAAAATTTATGAACTAACCCACATTGGCTCCACAAAGACTATCACTTAACCAGACTATTCATAATAATAAGCTTCACTGAACAGGAAATTGCTATGTGTATATAAAGCATACAACTAAATTGAAAGTAATATACAATGACAACAGAATAAGAATGGCGGGTACTAAATTATCAAGAAAAAGGATCACGAAAGATTTTCCAGACCATATACAAAGCTCCATTATTGAAAACAGAACAGACGTTCGTGGGGGGAAATTAACAAACAAAAAGTAGCGATGTCTGTAGCTTTAATTGAATTCTCAACAATTACAGAAGACATAATAGACAAACTTACCTCTATAACTTTCTTATAAATCGAATCACATTCAATGATTTTCTTTCGGATAAGCAACCAACTTAAAGGTCATAGGTTGTGACCTGCATATGTTGGGGTACCTAAATGTACAAGAAACAGTTCAGCTGATTGGTTTATAGTGATATAACGTTATTGGCATCCTGAAGTTAGTGATGAGATATTACGCGAGATTACGTGACTTGTGTACAGTAGGAAGAACTATTATCTTCGTCGCTGCTGTTAATTTAATACAGATTTGTTTATTAAAACAAAACTAACGAAAATTAAAATGTGAAATCCGTTAACTCTCAAGTCCATATTTTAATTCAATCCAGGTGATATTATGATGGAAATGAAATTATACAGTTTCTTTTCCAAATTTATTAGCATTCTCCTGTTTTGGGTTTTTTTTTTAATGTGTTGTTATAATTAACTACTTCACAGCAGAAGTTATTTCGAACGACGTAAAACATGGTTTTTAATTCAAAAACAAAAAAAAAAGCTACTTCCAGCTACTTAGCCATATACTAAGGGAGAAAATCCACTGAAATTATGTTACTTTAATACCAATGTTATCTCCCTTGGTTTGTAATTCGCAGCAAGCAGAGAATTGAATATGTCTAACGCGCGCCAACTTTACCGCTAATTTGTATTAAGAAAGCATATACCGCCTAGCTTCTCTTTTCCCATTAATTTCAGCGATTTAAGCTTAGTTTCTGAGATAAATAAAAGGATCTTTTCAATCTTACCGACATATTTTTTAATTAATTTTTTTTTAACTAAACACTTTGAAACTTCGGATACTGGTAGAATGTGTCTCATAGAACAGTGTTTACTCTTAACGTTTTTGACAAAATTTTGTATTTTAGAAGTTATATCGTGTTAAAGTTGTCGTATTTGGGTAATTTTAACCAATCAATGATGTGTATTCAGCTGAAGAAAATTACTGCTGCTGTTTGCAAACAACAACTTCCGAGTCCATTCTTCCCTAACAAAACCAGAGATGTTTTATAGCAACATAGGTTTACTGTATCAGGATTGATCTGAGGCTAAATAACAACAAAATTATTACTGAGACAGACCAACGACGGAGCATGTATGTGGTTGCATGACCTGCTAGAAAATGTAGCCAAACTTTTTTTATATGCAGAATAGAAAAAAAAACTCTATCCTGTGATATACATGTAGAGTCCATTATATCTGGGTAGAAAGACGAATGGTCACAGTTGGGACGTCTTTGATCATATCTGTTCAATCAGATCCAACTCGGGGCTAAACAACAAATGACGAAGGGAACGAGATGAGGCAACCAGAGAGCCTTTACCTGGTCGCTCGAGTTGCTAGAAAGAGCAACCAAATCATCCTGACAAAAAGAAAAATGAAATTTCCGTCTTCAAGATAAAAAATATATATTATTTTATAAGGGAATTCCAATATTTGGAATATGGATACTTGCTATTTTTCATTCTTTCAACTTTTTGTTAACTTTAGCTGCTTCAGCTTTCAGTGAAGAATATTGTTTTAACCACAGGATAGCTCTGATTGTAATGTATCTGTGAGAAAAGACGTTCCAGCCATGACTATTTTGTTTTATTCTTTTCTAGAAGTAATTAATTCCTAAGCGAACATTATAAAATGATAAACTTGCATTTTTTTCTTCTTGAAGACGGAAATTTCATTTTTCTTTTTGTCAGGAAGATTTGGTTGCTCTTTCTAACAAATCTAGCGACCAGGAAAAGGCTCTCTGGTTGCCTCATCTTGTTCCCTTCGTCACTTTTTGTTTAGTTCCGAGTTGGATCTCATTGAACAGATATGATCAAAGACATCTCAACTGTGACCATTCGTCTTTCTACCCAGATATAATGGACTCTACGTGTATATCACAGGATAGAGGTTTTTCTATTCTGCATTTAAAAAAAGTTTGGCTACTTTTTCTAGCAAGTCATGCAACCATATACATACTCCGTCGTTAGTCTGTCTAATAATTTTGTTGTTATTTAGCCTCAAATCAACCCTGATACAGCAAACCTACCTTGCTATAAAAACATCTCTGGTTATTAAAGAAGGGTTTTGTTTTAGAGGAGAGTGGACCCGAAAGTTGTTCGCAAACAGCAGCAGTCATTTTCTTCAGCTGAATACTCATCACCGATTGGTTAAAATTACCCAAATACGACAACTTTAATACGAAATAACTTCTAAAATACAAAATTTTGTCAAAAACGTTAAGAGTAAACACTGTTCTATGTGACACATTCTACCAGTATCCAAGTGTTTGGTCCTAAAAAAATAATTAAAAGTCTGTCGGTCAGATTGAAAAGATCCCCCCCACCACAAAAAAACAATTAGTGATATATATATATTATGAGTTGTATAAGATGTGGATTCAGAGCTGTTATCACAGCTAAATCTATATTCACCTCTCATACTTCCTGACATATACAGGGTTGACCAAAAGTCACCTGACAGTAAATCAAAACTCATTTAATTCCAAGATTTATTTGTATTAAGCAACTGAATAAATTTAATAAAAGCATCTGAATACGAAACATCATGAAAATTGTTCAAATTGAAGTGCTAGAGCGACACATTTTCCCATTCGAATCAATACAGAATTACAGATAGTGTTTATGGAATTTATTGTCGGGTGACTTTTGGCCAGCCCTGTATACACACACACACACACACATACATACATATATATATATATATATATATATATATATATATATATATATATATATATATATATATATGATAAATATTAGGGAATAAATCCAAACTTACAGGGAAAAATCAGATTTAGGATTGAATCCAATTTTATAGTAAAATATTATATTATATTAAATTAGAGACAAAACCACTATTAGGCAAATCATACAATGAAAAACTTAAGCCAATACATAAGATTATTTAATTTATATTATTTAAATATATAACAAAATTATTAAACCTCGCCAAGTTAAATATTTAAACCACCTGATGAATGACTGTAACTCGAAAATTTAAAGAAATTAACAGCCATGAAACGATCGTAGTGTTATATTAATTATATTTTAATAATTTTGTTATATATTTAAATAATATAAATTAAATAATCTTATGTATTGGCTTAAATTTTTCATTGTATGATTTGCCTAATAGTCGTTTTATCTCTAATTTAATATAATATATATATATATATATATATATATATACATTGATTTTATGTTTTCGTTTCTCGTTGTGTTCTACATTTATTTGTGGTGCCCTGTACTCATATTTGCATGTATATGTACATATAGATGTAGGTATGTACATATATGTATGTATGTATGCATATGTTTTATTTATTAAATTGTTATTATATACATATATATATATATATATATATATATATATATATATATATATATATATATATTTGCTTAATAGTGGTTTTATCTCTAATTTAATTTATATATATATATATATATATATATATCCATATATATATATGTATGTATGCATGTATATATATATATAATATATATATATATATATATATATGTATGCATGTATATATATATATATGTATGCATGTATATATATATATATATATATATATATATATATATATATATATATATATACATGCATACATATATATATACATGCATACATACATATATATATATGGATATATATATATATATATATATATATATATATATGGAGATATATATATATATATATATATATATGGAGATATATATATATATATATTATATATATATATATATATATATAAATTAAATTAGAGATAAAACCACTATTAGGCAAATATATATATATGTATGTATATAATAACAATTTAATAAATAAAACATATGCATACATACATACATGTACATACCTACATCTATATGTATATATGCATGCATATATATATATATATATATATATAACAATTACTATTATTAAGCATGCTTAGCCCAAGGTCAGTTTTCATCAAACAGACAGACATGTAGTTAAAGACATCACTCTGTGAACATACTGCTACATTTTCAGAGTATATTTTAAGACATCTAACAGGTCCCTTTTATTTGAATAAAGCAGGGTATATGACATAAAAGAAACTGCCTGCTATTTCTGGCAGATCAAGCGACCCTGTTAGTAGTTCTTCCCCCGTTGCCTCGTATGGTAAAAGTTTGTGGGAAAGGGAAACCTTGTTTCGTGAAACTTGTTTTATAATCCCATTGTTTGATTTCAATTTGTCAGTAGCAACTTGCGGGAAAATATCATCGAATTAGGCTGTTAGTCGTTGTTGTTACGTTACAGGAGTCACGTGTGAAGAAAAGGAAACTAGGGAAGTTGAGAGAAAAGTTGAGGCGAAGAACTTTGAGTGATGGGTGGGGGCAGGATTCTCCATCACACCTACTTATTTGACACACGAAACTTGACAGCAACTGTTGCTGCTGCTACTAACAGATAAGTTTCTGTTCGCACTTTATAAATTTCGTCTGGACAGTATATATATATATATGTTTACATTTTGATAAGGAAAAGGAACGCAACGCATTTTATATTACGAGTATTCATATAAGAGAGAATAAAGATGTGAGGGATATTTTTTTAACAGCCGGTCGCCAGTAGAAGATATTACATTTTTTTCTGTCGAGAATTAAGACTGTCTTACAGGAAACTTTAATCTATTTTTTGTTGAAATCTTCAAATGCTTCAAATTTCTAAAGTGAACAGTCATTTTGGTAACAGGAGGCTCAACATTTAAGGTCTGTAAACATTTCTTGTAAAAATTAACTTTCTTTACATAAATTTACGAGATCGAGAGAAAACTTTTTATTCAGTAACTCAACTGTCGACCAACTTTTAACGAAAGAAAAAGAGCAAAAGAACGAGAAATTATTCCACTTTTACTGTTTTTAATTAGTTTCTTTGTGTGTATGTCTGTGAATTTCCTTAACAATTATTTAATAATTGGGGAAATACTTAAAATAATCTTGACTTGTTCTATTCAGAACACTTTATGTTTGTGGATCTGTGTATGAAGTACTACATAGGTAGTACGCCGGGTAGAAGGCTTAGCGGCATTTTGTTCGTCTTAACGTTCTGAGTTCAAATTCCGCCGAAGTCAACTTCACCTTTCACCCTTTCAGGGTCGATAAAATATGTATTAGTTGAACACTGGGATCGATGTAATCAACTGGGCCTCCTCCCTCAAAATTGCAGGCCTTACACCTTCAGTAGAAGACATTATTATTATTGAACCCGAAATCGACTTTGGCTTGTTTCCTTTCGGAGTCGATCAAATAAGTACCAGTTGAGCTCTGGGGTCGATGAAATCGACCTCCCCCTCTTCACAAAATTGCCGGTCTTAAGTCTGGAACATTAGTCAGCGCGTCGGACAAAATGCTTATCGGTATTTCTTCCGACACCTAACGTTCTGAGTTCAACTTCTCACGAAGTCAACCTTGTCTTTTATCCCTTCAGTTACTAGGGTGGCGTAACCGACTAACCCTCTCCGAAAATTGCTGGCTTTGCGCCAAAATTTGAAACAATTATTATTATTAATTTATTAGTTGAATATAAATGAAATTTAATAAAATAGTGTGATATTCACATGTAATAGGATTCGATCTCATTATTGCAGATCACCAAGTTAATAACGTAAAAGTTAACATACTTAACATGGTGTGCGAGAAAATTTCAATTACTCAAGTAATCTCGGAGCTCCTGACGTGTTCATTCCACCCAGCCACCCCTCGCCGACTGTGTTTTTCTTGCTCCGCTGACTGATAATATAGGAGAATTTGCACTCTTATCCAATATGCAGCACAGTACCATTATGCACTCAAGATATTTCATCCTTGCCCAAGGTTTCAATGCGCGAAATAACAGCCAAATCATCTCAAACAACAAAGAAAGGACACATCGGATAATGTGATCTTGGGTACACTATGTCTAAAAAATAAAACAGGATAGTCACAGTTAGGATGTCACTGATCATAGATTGGCGGAGGTAAAAAATACGCACACCACCCGTTTTCGGCGTAACTCTAAACCCCAACCTTAAACGTAACCCTAAACGGGTCGTGTGCATACTGTTTACCTTCGCTCATAGATCTACTTATTCTTGACTGATTTGGGTTTGACAACACGTGAAATGTGTAATGAACTTTTTTCTTTGTCTTTATCTGACTTCATTTTATTTTTTGCCTGAGGCACAATATTAATTTATACCTGATAAAAGCGGCGATCTAACAGAATCATTAGCACGCTGGGCAAAAGGCTTAGCATCATTTCGTCCGTCATTACGTTCTGAATTCAAATTCCGCCGGGGTCAACTTTACCTTCCATCCTTTCAGGGTCGATAAAATCAGAACCAATTGAATACTGGAGTCGATGTAATTGACTCAACCCCTCTCCTGAACTTGCTGGCCTTGTGCCAAAATTTGAAATCCACATTGTTATAGTTGACAGTCTTCATACCGCTGCTTAGTGCCAAATTCAACTTCATTGTCATTCCCTGCTTTTTATATAAAATAAGAAATTAATTTGGTCTATTGAAGGTGAGGTTGTGCCCATGGTTTTCATTGACAGCTGCAGGGAAAAGATGGAGAACTCCAGCGGAACGGTGTTATGGGAACGAAGGAATGGTTGGTGCAAGGTCTGGGTGGAGGTGGATATATTATTGACGGGAGGAGGAAACTCGGGAGAACCCGGGTAGAAGTGGTATGCGATCCAGCCCGGAGTAGACAAGTGTGTTAGCTGTAGAATGAGGAAACTACGTCTGTGTGATAGAGGTTGGTTATATTCATTTGGGAGGGATTTCCCCCAACCCTCACCCACACTGACCAAATTTGAATGGTATGGGATCTAATAGTTGTCTTAAGTCAGTGTTTTTTAACTTGCTTCATTATTTTTCTTGTTTTATATTGTTTGACAGTTATCCCCATTAAATTATCGGAAATAACATCTTAAACATGAATTATTAAAAATTCTTGAATAAACAAACTGTTCTAAGTTGTATTTGGCTAATGAGATAATTTTTTTTTATTGTTTTATATAATTATTCATTCATTACTGTAATTGTTGATGAATACTCGTATCTTCTGCAATGTTTCTTTCGTCCTCTGTGTTTAAACGTCTCTAATAAACTCATTCATTTATGGTACATTAAATATTTAACATAGCTATAGAGCGTTGAGGGAATTGTAACTTTTGTCCTTTCATCCTGCAAAGAAGTAACGTTTTTTTAATACATATTTTCGTTGAGCAAAGTTATAAATATTTAATCAGTCGTGTTTTAAAGAGTCACAATGACCAAACGCTGTCAGCCTCTTGGTACCATTTCTGATGTTCATCTGTGCCTTGTGTAGACCACTTAAACTCTTCATCTAAGTTTCTTCAGTGTGGCATGGGGGAGAAGAAGGGTTGGGCAGTGACAACTGTGTATTGGAACACCCAACTAAATGAAAGCTGGGTAAATATACTGAGATCTAATTATTTTATACAAAAATGAATGAATAACCAAAATTTTCATTGATAGTTATTGTAAACTTATCAAAATCTAATGAGTCACTAGAATAGGCAGAGTATAGAAAAAAATATTCAAAATTAAGTATTATAACTGAGTTAGTTTGCATGTTTAATGCAATGAATATTGGTGAATTAGTATTCACATGTTGAATAATGTGAGCATTAAAGTACTAAATAGAAATATTTATCAAGAGAGGAAAGGCTGAAATTAGTCAATGACTAATATTATGTTCATTGTCTTAGCAAGTCTAGGAGATAACTTTGTACATGTTCCAGTCTAATTATGGTCTTGTCAGTAAGGCAGACCTCACCATGTTGTCAAAGTTGTGATGAAAGAACCACTAGGCAAATGTACATTATTGCATATTGGTTAGCATAGCAAAATACAATTGTTTGAAACCAATTGCTCTGTTGTTTAACTTGATTTTTGTCCTGAATTTAGTAAAATTACTTTCTTTTAATTCAACTGGTGTTTGCACCATAAATTAACATGGAATAATGGTTGAAGGTTTTATTTCAAACTACCTTAAACAGGTGGACTGGTATCAAAACAGTTAATGAAACTAAGATGGTTTTAAACTCGCTCAACACTATGGAGAGGAAAGACAAGTAAACTGCATTTCGAATGTAGACTGTATTTTGTCTTCTCATTAATAATGATAATCATCATTGTCGTTTAACGTCCGTTTTCCATGCTAGCATGGGTTGGACGATTTTGCCTGAGGGCTGGCAAACCAGATGGCTGCACCAGGCTCCAATCTTGATTTGGCAGAGTTTCTACAGCTGGATGCCCTTCCTAACGCCAACCACTCCAAGAGTGCAGTGGGTGCTTTTTATGTGCCACCGGCACGGGAGCCAGTCAGGCAGTACTGGCAACGACCTTGCTCGAATCCTTTTACACATGCCACCAGCACAGGTGCCAGTAAGGTGACGTTGGTAACGATCATGCTCGAATGGTGCCCTTTTACGTGCCACTGGCACGGAAGCCAGTTGGCTGCTCTGGCAACGATCATGCTCGGATGGTGCTCTTGGTACCCTACTAGCACGGGCACAAGTGCCAGTAAGGCGACGCTGGTAACGATCACGCTCAAATGGTGCCCTTTAAGTGCCACTGGCATGGAGCCGGTTAGCCACTCTGTCAATGATCATGCTCGTATGGTGCTCTTTGCACCCTGCTAGCATGGACGCCAGTCATCGAATTTGATTTTGATTGATTTATTTGATTTCACTTGCCTCAACAAGTCTTCGCAAGCAGAGTTTTAGTGTCCAAAGAAAGAAAAGGTATGCATAAGTGGGCTGGTTACGCCCCTGGCATAGGCCATGAGATTATGGTTTCATTTGGCTTGCCGGGTCTTCTCACACACGGCATATTTCCAAAGGTCTCGGTCACTAGTCATTTCCTTGGTGAGGCCTAAAGTTTGAAGGTCGTGCTTCACCACTTCATCCCAGGTCTTCCTGGGTCTACCTTAAGATGTGAGAAGAAAAAATTTCTCATTAATTGATGATGAGGTGTCTGGCATTTGTCAATTTGAGACCCTTGGGTTTCCAGATAAATACAGTAGATTGAAAAGCTGGGACAAAATAACAAAATGTTATTGAATATTCTACAAAATAAAAATATTAACATTAAGAATATAACAGTAATGAAGTTAAATGAATTTATCATTAAATGTCTTTATTTTTAGTTTGCAATCTGATCAAAACGTCTTATTAAAACTGATGATACTTTTTATCTTTTTCATATGTGATCAGTATTAACTATTTTTTTTCCAGTAGTGGTTGGAGATCAATTTTGGGATCTTTTCTGTTCAGCTCACACTTGGTACCCTACTAGCATGGGCACAATTTTGTTATTATTATTATTATTGTATTTCCATCGAGGTCAACTTTGCCTTTCATCCTTTTGTGGTCGATAAATTAAGTACCAGTGAATCACTGATGTCAGTGTAACTGACTAATCATCTCCCCCAAATTTCGGGTTTTCTGCCTATAGTAGTAAGGATTATTACTATTTTATTTCACAGAGCTTTCAATCTTGCTCTGATTAATTCTGTAAAAGCAGACAGCAACCCATTGTCAAAGGTCTCACAGGGTCTCTCAAGGTCTCTTTCCACGAACTATAAGACTTGGTACAGAGATGTTAAGTATGTTGGAAGATACTCAACACCCAAGTATCCATCTCAAAATCCTATTATTATTCATGGCCATCAATTTGGCAAGCCACGCTTGACCTCGCTCAGTGGATTTTGTAAACAAAACCACCGAAAGCTCTTGTATACATTTCTGGGATTTGTACAATCATGGATAAAAGTTGGCTGCTGTCAACTGGTGACTTTCTTTTCATGTATTTCCCCACAGTCTCAAGGGACATCTCTATTTAATTTTGTTTGCATCGTAAAAATTTTTTTCGTTTTCTTCCATAGATTGAGAAAAATTCTCTGGATACAGTGACACTCATATGTGAGAGAGTGGTAGAAAGTGAGAAGCATCAGCAGAGTGTAATAAAAGAGGGAGGGGGAGCGGCTCGTTCAGTCTTCCAATTTGAAAAACTAGATGACTAATCTGTTTTTAACTGGACTGAAGTTGAAATTGTTGACAAGGCGGAATATTTCAGGAAAGAACTCTTGGAAACCCATTCTGTCAACAACAAAACACTCATTTTTAAATAGAACAGACGAGAAATAGTGTGGAAACAAAAACAACGCTGACAATAAACAAAATGTAGACATTCCAAAGTCTTTTGTGTGTGATTTGATAAAGAATATCAACACATCGAAGACTATGTTGAACACAGAAAGAAGCAATAAAAACAGCGCCACAACCACCAACAACGACGACGAAAGACATGGTGAATAAACCAGCACAATTGTAATTAAAAACACCAATCTCTCTTTCGTTAGTGCCACCAAGACCTCTTTTCAAAGAGTAAAGTTCTTTGAGGCTGTTCAAGATAAACTCTACAGGCACTGAAGTGTTTTCAGCCAAGCATGTTCAAGATGCACGCAGGACAAAGAAACTGCCCTGCATGTCCGAGCATTGCTGACCTGTGGGTTTGTGTCATGTGTGACCGATCAGGCTAACAACTGAATCCATCATGAAGATTGCTCTCTACCTTCTCTTCACCAGAAAGGGCAGGCACTTTTATGTACCTAGTGGCCATGGCAAATAAATGTTAACCTATATAGCTTAAAATCTATATCATTTTATCTTAGCTTTAGTGGTTGAAAGAAATAGCTTTCTGTATTGTTCACACTTTCAACATACATTTTGTCAGAAAATTTAGATTGTGCTAATAGAAATTTTTTTCAGACTATTTTCATGAAACCTATTTTCCTAAAATTCCTTTTCTATTCATGCACATACTTCCACCAAATATCTAATACTAAGCAGACTGGTTTCTACTATAACTGAGATTGTGATGGGCAAAGTCCATCATTTGGGAAATAACACAAAGGAAGCTGAAACCTTTTACATTAATTTTAATATGAAAAACTGTTGTTCCATATGTCCATGTAATGTAGGTTACGATAACAGAAAACTGTTGCTAAGATCAAAAGGAACTGTCTAGCTAAATATAGTGTCAAACAGATATTTCTTACTTTTGTATAAATTATGAGAGAACCAAGACTTTTGTTAAATCTCATACAAATTAATAGCCATATGTACAAAATAGTAATGATTTTCTCCTTGAAAATATCCTGCATCTTGAGCAACAAATATTTCAAGAAGGAAATCTTTATGGATTAAATTTTTTTTTTCCTGGTGTAACTTACAGAGAAATATTTTTAATTATAGCATATTTGACTCCTGTAACTAAATTTGTCATAAAATAAGCTGTTGGTTTCAATTCATTTTGTAAATAACGTGGAAAGAATTCATGAAATACTTTTATATATTAGAGAGATTCTAGATAATGAAACCAGAAGTAATCTCAAGAAGATTGATATACGAAATGGGTTAATGTGAAAAAGACTTTAGCTTTTTCAAAAAACAATACACTAAACCTTGTATAACTTCTTTTATATCAGTTATATTAGCCATAATTAATTTCTCAAATTTATAAAGTAAACATTCTGGGCCTATTTAAATTTGCAGAAGCATTTTTTTAATGTTCAGTTTTAAATAAAAATAGTGAAGTACCAAGTTCTTTAACCTATTTGTTGCCATATTTTTCTTAATCAACAATCATCATTTCAATTAATTGTCAAAAAAATATAGAATTTAGTAAAATAACTCTGCCATTAATAAGCTGATGTTTGGAACATAAATTAGTATAAAATTTTTATGGAAGATTTTAATTTATATCACTTCAAAATGGGATGTTTGTATCATAAAGGTAAAAATAGTCTCACGTGGGCTTGTTGTCAAAAACATGAAAATAGGAAAAGTTTGTTGATCATCATTGTCGACAACTCATTGCACTTGCAACAAACATTACCCCACATATCTCACTAATTCAAGGATGTGTGTGACATTAGCCTGTTGTTATAGGCTGGTCTTTCAAAGTTAGTCATAATGCTGGTTGTTGTTCCTCAGAGGAATACATTGCCATTGGAGTTTCACCCACCTTTCAAATACAAACAGCATTGAAAAGATTTTCTGAAGATTCTCAGCTGTAGGCACTTGCATGAAGGAGCTCAGAAAACAATGGTACCAATCTATAAAAGTGACCCCAGTGACTGACTGGTACTTCATTTTATCAACCCTGAAAGATTGAAAGGCAAAGTTGATCCCCTGGTGATTTTGAACTCAGAGCATAAGAGGACTGAATTAAATGCCATAGACATTTTCTCTGCTATCAAAAGTTTACTGATTAAAAGATTGATTTATTCATTCAAGATTGATATTTTTGTTAGTTTTTGAAGAAGGCATATGTTCGACCATCTCAAACAGTATGATATTCATAGAAAAATAAACAAAGTCAACAAATTAAGATAGGTAGATAAATCGGTAGGTACATATGTAGTACTAATACATGCACATACAGACATATACAAAAGCACACACATATACAAGGAGACAGAAACACACACACACACACTCCACACATGCATACACAGTCATGTATAGGCACACATGCATACACACGCAAACTCCTATACATAGACACATTCAAGGACGCCCACAAAGGAAGTACACATATATACATGCACACACACATAGACACATGAATATACAAAATGCATAGATGCATACTTACTTACATACATACACAAGCACGTACACACACAACAAGGTCTCAAGCAGACAAATGAGAAAGTCATGAAAGCATTTTGACAAACAAAAACAAAACAAATGCCATGTGTTTAACCAAATTAAACAAACAATATATTAGTTGCAAATTTAACCAATTCACTAAATAATAAAGGAGTGGAATTGAACCAGTGTGTGTGTTAATTATATTGGCATAATGACCCTCCCTAGATACAACAAAAGTATCAACAAAAAGAGAAAAAGAAAGCAGTTAGAAGCTTTTTTTTTTTTTACTTTAATTTACTATTATTGAAACCATGGACCATAAGAAATTGAGTAAATCAAAATATTGTTAGTGTCTCCTGTAAAATCTTGGTTATGTCTATGATTAAATCATAAATATCATTATGATTCCAAATGGTTTTACTCATTTTGGAAGATGTCCTCCTTTGAATTCTTGTTTTATTTATAAACTAGCAGTATCGCCCGGCGTTGCTCGGGTTTGTAAGGGAAATAACTATATAAGCATTTTTAGAGAGTTATAGTCAACAAATAGCAAAAAAATGCATTAAAAATGCATATAAAAAGCTTAGATTCTCGACCCCATTCGAATTTATCGATTTTTTTCAGAACTGGGGGAAATTTTCAAAATTTTCGCTGCGTTAGTTTTGAATTATGACATTGGGCTATGTATGTGTCAAGTTTCATCAGAATCGGTTGAAAGCCGTGGTCAGGGTGAGGGTACAACCTGACAGACAAACTGCCGTTTATATATATAAAAGATAATGATAGCAAATATAATGCATTACAGAGTCTTCTGATATTCCGTTGTTTATAGAGCATTTATCAATTAGAAAGTATAATGTAAACAGGAATTAATTTACTTTGTAAAAGTGTAGGTCTGTGTTTATTTTCAGTAATAATTTCAAAAGGAAGTATGTTTGTGATATTTCTCCACTGTAAATAGATGTCAGAAATTTTATCATGATTTATATTGTTTGACAGGCATTTAGCTTCTACAACTGACATTCACTGTTGGAGTTAGGGGTGATTCAACAAACATTTATATTTATCTTTTTTGTTTGTTTTATTTTTGTTCTGTTAAACACCCACTCAATGTAGATAAAGTGGTCCTGTGAATATGTAACTACTTAGGCATCAGTTGTGTTTTTAGAGCTCTGTCAATCCCACTTGAGTAGACCAGCGACTAAAACCATTCCATCTGTTTAGGAGTAATTAAGACCACATTATCGTATGTATCTTTCCTTATTATATGATGCATCTAGTTTGAGAGAGATTTAGCTGCTATTTCTAGCAGGTTGTGCAATGACTTACTATACCTCACTTTGCTGACTTCACTATACCTCACTTTGCTGATTTTACTATACCTCACTTTATGAGGCTGGAGAATAGGTACTAAGCATTTCTGAGAGAAGTAATTTTGATTTGTCTTACATTTATTTAACACTACTACAACTGAAGCTAGCATCAATTTTATGAAACTCTATCATTCATGGAGTAATTAGCATAAAAATTAATCCTTTTATTCACAATTGATTATTAAGTTAAACACCCTTCAAAATTTTTAAGTCTTTCAATTAACTTCAGCTAGTAAATGACAAAGTGACATTTTATCATCAGTACACGAGTCATGGTAAAAATTATGTAATCAACACATTTTGAGACTGTTCACCCAGCTTTTTCACTTGTAATTTGCGTGTCTGCAACAAATACTGGTGCAAGTTTAAAACTGCAAATTAGTCAGCAGTGAAAAGTAAGTACTTGCAGTTAAAAGAGTTTGGGGGCTTAGGTAATTGAAAGGAAATCTAGCCCCCAACAAGATAGTTGTCAACCAAAAAACTGAAACAATTCTACACAGGGCTGTAGAGTCAAAATCAGAAGCATGTATTGTGTGCTGGAGTTAGTCAGTAAAATATACTTATTCCAAATTTGTTTAAATGCAAATTGCAATAATGTGTTAAAATTCTTTGTTTCACAGGTAATGACTGTTTTCTGCACTGAAAGCAGTTAAATCAGATATATATGGTTTTATGAAGGAGGATCTGGGAGAAGTAATTTTGTTTACAAGACATTAGTAAATTGGGAATTTTTATTTATGATTTAACCCTTATTCTATAGCTGCAATATTTGTTTAAAATATTTTGAAAGGATAAACTTCTTAATTTTTTACAATATAATTTTGTTTCATTTAATGTAATCTTTCATGTTACATTCATGTAAAATTTCCATTCAAAACAATACTTAAATCTTGAAAAGGAAGCATTATGTATCTAATTGAGTTTATTTCTTTTAAATATCAATTTGTCGAATTGCTTTAGGTGTTTCCAATTTTTTAGTGCCGCCTCGACTGGCTTCCGTGCAGGTGGCACGTAAAATGCACCAATCCGACTGTGGCCGATGCCAGCTTCGCCTGGCACTAGTGCAGGTCGTACGTAAAAAGCACCCACTACACTCACGGAGTGGTTGGTGTTAGGAAGGGCATCCAGCTGTAGAAACATTGCCAGATAAGACCGGAGCCTGGTGCAGCCTTCTGGCTTCCCAGATCCCCGGTCGAACCGTCCAACCCATGCTAGCATGGAGAACGGACGTTAAATGATGATGATGATGATTTTTATAGTTTATTTCTTTCATATCTTCTTACTTTATATCCTTTTGATAAAAACATCCTGTTTGATTTTTTAAAAGTTTTATGCTTAATTGTTTGCAACTTCTTTAAATAGATGATTTAGAAAATCCACAACTGCACAGTTGCAGCCTTTAAACCCAAACTTTAGATAAGTTATGATACTAAACAAATACTTGAGGAGTCACACTGTCCAAGTGTATTATATGCTGTCAATATAAGAAATGCATTAGTCTAATCACAAATAAAGGAGTGGTGATATCATAACTGAGGAGTTAGTCAAAGCTTTTGTGTACTAACTTTGCAGCCTAGATAGAAAGGAATGGAAAAATCCTTCAAGAAGGAAATACAACCCAGAGTGTGGCAAATGTTGGTTGTTTCTGGACTGCTATTAACAAAATGTGAAAGTTATAAAGGGAAAATATTTTGGTTGACAGGGCAGAAAATTCAAAGCAGAATGCCCTGAAAATAGAAAATGCACAAAAACAAAAAATATCAGGATTTGATGTTTGTTACAGGAATGTAAGAAACCAACAAAATGAAAATATGAAATGATATTTACATACAGAAAAACCAAACAAAAACCTACCATAACACTTAAATGGGTATTAAAAAAATGGTTGCAGTTGGCTAAAGGAAAGCAATCATGGAATATGGATGATTGAATGAAAGGGATATTAGCATGATGAATTATAAATCTGCAGTATCCAAAGAACAATGTTGGAACTTTTTTTTGGTACTGTTCTAATGAAACATATAGAGATGACTGCTTAAAGAAAACAGATTTCTTTATTCGTTTATGATAAGCAGTTGCATTTCAGGTAAAGGACCCAGGCAGATGGTGTTTGTTACCCCAAATAATCAATGCATTGGTGTACAATGAAATTTGACACTTTTCTCTTTGCTTCTGTAGTAAATTGTGATAAGAGTTGTTTTCCACCATGATATATCACCTTGCCATAGAAAAAGTTTTCAAACTTTTCTTTCTGAAAGTCATAGGTACACAACAACATTAACAAATCTGGTTAAATTTATGGTAGAAATTTTTTTAAAACAATCCTTGACATAAATCCAACCTAAAAATTGATCAACAGACCATTATTTGAGCAAGTTTGAGCCAGCTTGATGGGGAAAATCACTTTACATAAGTAGAGACCGTAACTCACAGAAAAGAATTTAGACTTTTATAAGTTCGAGGAGGAACAAAAGTACTGCCTGTGAAGTTTCTGTTTATATGAATTTTTCTTTGATTGTTTCCCCCCCCCCCGTGCAAGTGGCACGTAAAAGCACCCACTACACTCTCAGAGTGGTTGACATTAGGAAGGGCATCCAGCTGTAGAAACTTTGCCAGATCAATATTGGAGCCTGGTGCAGCCATCTGGTTCACCAGCCCTCAGTCAAATCGTCCAACCCATGGAAAGCAGACGTTAAACAATGATGATGATGATGATTATTTTTCTGAAGAAAATATACCATTTATCACAATAATTTACTGTAATTTGTTTGAGAGCAATTTCATGAAATCAGAATATTCAGCTATCAATCTTGATACCAACCTGCTTGAGACCAGCCATGATCAACTTCTTGCTTTTATGTAATTAAAATCTTTCATCAAAATTCCATGTTAATTTTGGTTTCCAATACCAGATTAATTAGAAAAAATTATTTTACTAAACTTTTCATTATTTTGAAAAGTAACTGAAATAGAAGCAGTGTACTTCAAGAAGAATGTAATAACAAAATGGCTGTCACTTTTGTTTATTTGCTATGAAAGGAAAAGCTAGGTAAAAATCTTCTAAGGGTGGTGTTATCAAAGATTTTTGCCAGAGACTGTACAAACGGTTTATGAACTAATCCATTTTTTTAAAATTATGTTCACAACAAAGTAAATGTTTAATTTGGATCAAAACAGTTTCAGCTCTAACATTTCTGTCTTTCAGCATATCCTAGTTAAAATCTTCTTGGACAATAGCCATTTAAAATTTCAGGTGTTACAAATGAAAATGTATGGCAGACTTGTTAGTAATATTGCCTGAGTCATGATTTTTTTTCTTCAAAGCATATATATAGGGTTATTTTTTATGTGGTAAATTGTAATTTTTTTATTATTCAGTCATGGTTTTTAGGAATTTTTCTATAGAGACACTAACAATTGTCTGTAGAACATGTTCTAATGGTGGGAATGCTTAAGATATTATCTTTGGTATTTGCATATTTACAATTTATTTACATAACACTCAACAAGTCAACCAGATAACCGGGTTCAGTTGTTTTCTTACAAATGTTTTACCAATGCATATAACAATAACATAAATGGCCTTCTGGATCTTAAATAATGCTGTTTGTAATCAGATCAGCATGCTTATTCTTTTCTTATTTGAATTATTGCTGATGAGAAACAGTGAAAACTTATACTAGAATTCTAATCTATATGAAAACTAGAAAACGTATTGTTAAATCCATCTTGGAATTTTAATTTGAATGGCTCCATTTTAATATGTTTCCATATTGTCTACACACATTGTGCCTTTAAGGCTGATAATATACCCTAGTTGTTTCTTTCTTCCTTATATCACATGTTTAGCCTGAGGAAAGACATTGTCAAGAAAAATAGTTTAAATATGTACAACAGTAATAAGTATGAAAATAGGACATAAAACTTTTGTCATAAATTGACCATTAAATAACAGTGTTGACCTGATTGTAGATAGCATTGGTTAATTAAAGTTGTATTGTTTTCTCATGAACCCATTTCTAAATGCAGAAGGTAACTCAAATAGGAAGCTAAGCTGTCGCTTCCTCACTACGTAAAAACAAGTTCATCAGATGATCTTTTAGCTCTATCTACAACAAAATAGTTTCTTTCTATGCATGAAGAGCAGACTGTGGGAAGCATGTATAAGATGCATGATACTACTTGGTGAGGAAACAGATATTGAGAGAGGAAAATCTGAGGAGAGAAATGCAGAGAATGTGATAGTTTGGGTGTACAAAATTAACTTTCATGAACTACAGAATGCAAGTGTGTTGAGATACTAGCTGGTCATTAAAAGAATAAAGTGAAGTGTGAAGAAGAGACACATAATCAACTGTGGTCATGTGATGTAAATAATGAATTCCATGTGAATAATGTGCCAACAATGCAGATAGTGAGGGTACCTATGACAGAAAAGTAAAAAAAAAACAAAAAAAACACTAACAAAATGCATAATAAATTGTGGTAAGGTTAAATCTAAGGATCAGAAAGAGATGATACAGAATCAAAACAAAAGATGAACTGGGGTTGATTCTGCCTAATTCAAGTTGTTATGGTAAAATGGATGTTAAATTAATGGTAATTAAGATGATAGAGATGTTGATGATTTTTTTCAGAAATGTATTCTTTCAGATATTTACTATTTCAGTTGATGGAATTTTTATTGTGATCAGATGAATTGTTACTTTCAGGATTCTTTTCAAGTTGAAATCATACAACCAGGAGTTAATATTTTGAATAAAAATTGTTCTTTTTCTTTCAAACTTACAGCTGTTATAAGAAAGATGATGTATGGACTGTTCATTCTTTTGGTAACAACAGTTGTTGCTGAAGATTTATGGCAAGATCTTGTATTACATGAAGAACATGTCCCTTATTTCTTTTATAACAATCCACATTTAAAAAAGAAATGTAAAACTGATGACAAGTGTCCGTACAAAAAGGTATGTATATTGAAAATGAGAACTTATTAATTCATGATTTTTGTACATTTATTGCTATAATTTCCTGTAAACTCTCTTTGCAAACCTGTTTCAAACATTTGGTTGTTGACACTTTATTTTACATGGCCAATACTTTTGGTAAAACATAAGTATCACAAACAATCTTTGTGCTCTACAAATCTGAGGAAATTGTACCTTAGATATTAATTCCTACAACTGACTTTCATAAAGCTCTTGTATGTTTTATCATGGTATAAGCTTTGCTTCTTTCAATGACATTAAAATGTAATATTAATTTCATGTTTTGAAATTAATCCAATTTCTTCCTCTAGAAATATTATAGGACAAATGACATTTTCATTTTCTCTTTTATATTCTTTTTGTTTTGTTTTGTACTTAAGGACAGATGGCATCAATATCTTTTCTATTTATTTTAGTTCAGAAAAGGAAACATCATTGTCAAATGCTTTCAAATTAGTTTTATGTTGCGGATATTTCTTTTACTGGTTTCAGTCACTGAACTGCAGCAATGCTATGGTAACTGCTTTGGGGTATTTAGTTGATTATATCTACCTCCATACTGTTTCTGGTACTTATTCTATTAACACCAAAAGGGATATATAGCAAGGCCAACCTGGGTATAAAGGGATGAACTTGTAAGGAATGAAATACCACAAGGTATTTTTTGTTCAATGAACAGATTTTTGTCCTCTCTCGTCATTATGCAGGCATAGTCACAAAGTAATCCGCTTGGTAAAATTTTTTTTTTAATTTTAAACAATTTTAGAGTAGATAAGTATGTTTTTGACTTATACTGGAAAACAAAATTCTAAAAACAATAAATGATAATAATAAGAAAAATTAGTCACTTGCCAAACAAGTACCACTCCAAAACTAATATATATATATATATATATATTACTAGCTACTAAAATATTTGCTGTGACTTTTGCATTTAGAATTGTGAGGGTATAATTTGCATGATAATAGGTTAAACCTTTCAAAATAGTGAGCAGTGTAAAGTAAGAGGTCATGGAGAAACTGTAAATTTGTTTGATTTTTTATGTTTTATAACTTTGCTGGCAAATTTTGCTTCACAGAATCACTAAATGAAATTACCAACTTGGTAAAAGATTTTTTCATGATTACAATTTAAAAGTGCTTAAAACTATGTTGTTAATGAAATAGTCATTAATGAAAAATTAAGTGTATCTAAATTAATGACTGTAATTTGAGATGATTAATTAGGCCGATTCTAAAAACAAAGTAATGGTATTCTTGAATGGATTAATGTACCATGTATATTCTATATTATTGTTAAGCATTACAAATAGCGGCTAGTATCATATCACTTAACTATTGCCATTTTCTCACTAGTTTGAATACCATAAATACACCCATTCAAAAGGCTAACCAACAATAAAATACATTGCACATACTATATATAACACAAATGTTCATATCCCATTTGAAAGAAACTGGCCCTAAATGTAAAATGGCAGCAACATGTCTTGCAAACAACTTGCACATGCAAGTGCTACCAGTTAAAAGCTCCATATACCGGAAGCTAGCAAGTGTATGGGGTCATCAGGAGAGAATGCGCGCCGTTCCGGGGCCTAACTCTCGACGGCATCAATGCGCACTGGCCCCCCCCTCACTGATATGAGGCCCTGCTTGCTAGATCAGCTGGTTATGAAGAACTGAATATACTTCTAGCCATCGCTCATCGTCTCTTTTTAACCAAATCCAGTGGCTAGCCTTCTCCACTGTAGATTGGATATCGGTCATGGTGGTATTGACTTTACGATGAGTTAGGCCTAGTGATAACAACAGTCGTCTCACGCTGTGTCCAACAAACCCTCTACATCCGACTTTATGTGAATGTCTTTATGGAAACCTGCTGAAAGTTAGGAAGAAAACACTATTTTCAAAACCAAAACTAACTGCTTTAACTGAAACCAATACTAGTATATTCTGGGTATGTTAATATAATGGAAATTTTTACATTGTTTTTCATATACAAGGGAGTGCTGCAAAGTTCCCGGCTTTAAGCGTATCACAAAAGGCCTGGTTGGAGGCTCAACCTTCCAAGTTCTTCTACGGGGCTTACAAAAACCGAAGGACCACTACAATAAGCATGTGACTCTGAGAGGGGATTATGTTGAATAAAATCATAATTAATTTGATACTCTTGAATTTTCTTTTGCCCAAAACAAGGAACTTTTCAGTACCCACTCATAAATATTATATATCCTAACTGAAAGCTAAAGAAGACATAATTTTTAATTTTCTAAGTTGGGAATAGTACTGAAATTGTGTGTAGATAACTTTCTGTAGGTTTAGAAAATGTTAATTCATGTTGGATAAACAAATATGTTATTTAGAATATTAGGAAGCAGATAAACAACTATTTCAAATTTGTTTACACACAATTTAGGACAACTTCCACCATAGGACAGTACAAGACAAGACCTTAGAAAGCTCTAGAATAAAACATAACATTCAGTTCTCTATAAAGGACCATTTATTACAATAGCCAGTAAGCAATATCAAAGATTATACTTTTGATGAAGTCTTGTCAACCAGGAATGTTTGTAATTTTTTGCCTTACTTGCTATGCTAGAGAATGTTAGCTAACCTGCAATATTTGGTCGACCAAATAATGGTCTAGCAATGATGCTCTTCCTGCCACCAATCTTCACCTGTTTCCAAGGAAGATAATATTTTCCCATGGCTAGACATGTCTCAGAAGACTGAAAATGAAAGACATGGCTTGTATGATGATGATACATGCTTACAGCTATTGCATGATGTCAAGGCAGGGAAACACAAACACATAGACATACATACATGTATATGACAGGCTGCTTTCAGTTTCTGTCTATCAAATCCATTCACAAGACTTTGATCAGCATGGGGATATAGTAGAAGATACTTGTCGAAGGTGCCACATGGCAACTTTTCTCCATGCTGTTTTCATTTACAAGAACTAAATGAAAACAATGAACAATCTCATTCAAATATTCCTATCTTCATTAGGATAGATTAATCAACATTTGGCAATCATCTTGTAGCTTTGGGATTTTGATGACGTGATTGTTTATTTTTTAGAATGACATTGTAGGGTAAATGTAAGGGGCCAGATCTGACAGTTTTAATATAAAACAAGTAGCATATATTGGCTGAATATAGCCAGTTTAAATGTTAAAAGGTTAAACGAATCTCACTAATTGTATATCCTTAATTTCATTGAAAATTGCTATTTGAGAAAAGGAAAAGGTGCAGCACAATTTTATGAGACCCTTTTTTCATCTGTACAAATCTCAAGGTACACAACATGTGAACCAGCACTTTCATTGAAATAAAAGATAAAATTTGAATAAAGTCTTCTGCTAAAACTGCAGCACATATACCAGTGTAAGACTGTTACATTTTTGGGCTGGTTTATTTAGTTTGGGCATAACAGCTGTTTGTGAGACTATATTTTTCTATTTCAATAGTTGACTACCACACATGTACAGTAAACCTCTATTTATGTATCATCTTTGCCCTCTCTACACTGCTTATATTAGCCAACTCTGCATCAGACTACTTTCTTCCACCTGCAGTGACATTTGTTTTCAAGTATATGTATTTTATTAAGAAATTTCACATTTCTTGTTATTTTTATATATAGTGTTTGTTTTTAAGTTTATATAATATGGCTCTTAAATTTTTTTGTTTAAATTTTAAAAACATTGTTTTGTTTTAATATTTGCAACAAGCATTTGGACTCAAAGCGATGTTGGGGTTATGAAAAATCTTGTAATTCCAGTTTGCAAATGTCTACACCCCATTGTCCTGATTCCAGTAATGGGTGGTAAGCATGCATTTTTTTGTTGCCAAAATTTTTGTAAATACATTTTTTGGGATGGAGGGAATATTTTGTCTGAATTTTTAAAAACTTGTAGATCAACCTGACTCATCGGTACATTTTCTTCTCACCACTTGCTCCTCATGGATTAAGGATTAGGGCTGAGAAGATCTAGTCATATAGCTGTTAAACTGATATTTGTAAAGCTGTTCAAATTAAGCTAAAAATTCAAAAACATAAGTAAAACATTTCAAAATATTTTTGATTAAATAATTACAAATTATATTTTATACCTTAACAGTTGAATACACTTTTGTTCTACAGTAACCAGGGGAAAATGAATAGACAGTTAAATTTACTTGTAATAACCTCAGTTATTAAGTATATACTTATCTAAATTAATTATCTTTCAATATCATACTGGATTTGTTACATCATTCTTATTTATACAGTACTAAACTATAAGTTTTTCTTAAAACTAACATAAACATTTGCTTTCGTAAAATCACTGTATTTTATTAAACTAATTACTTCATTGTTTTATCTTTTGCTTTTTGTATATTATAAAATTAGTCAAATTATTCTTGCTAAGTGTAAATTTTGTTTCATTAGTAAATCAATTTCATCTTAAGATTTTTGTTTCACAAGCACATGATTCTGAGTTCCATCTCACTTTTATGCAGCATCTAATTCAAGTGTCTTCTACTGTAATCACAGTAGAAGACATTGGGCTTATAAACTCTATTCACTTCTTGTGAGAAGAATTTATCAGACATAAACTGTGTGAAAGCCGATAGTGTATGTATATCTCTGTGTGTGTTTATATACTGGCTTGATCTCTCTGCAAACCACTTTGGGCAAATGTCTACCATCATGACCTTCATCTTGATATTAGAATTTAGCAGACAGAAACTTTATAGCAGGTTGTCATATATATATATGTGTGTGTGTGTGTGTACAAGCTTTTAAGCAACTGACTTCAAATGGGAAGATCTGGAAACAGATCTCTGACTTGTTTTGGAGAATTTGTTGCAATTGCTTCCTCCAGATTTATATCCCAATGATGATCATATTCATTGCTAAAAATCATGTAAAATAATCGCTGAAAACAGTTGCAGTAATGCAAACATAGGAATCCAAAATTTCAGGATTGCAAGTCTGGATTCAGCCCACAATGTTTTTAATTTATTCATGGAGTTAGCCTTTAGATTATAAAAATTGTTCTCATACAAAAAAGTTTGTCACAAAAAGTCACGTAAAAAATCACTGAAAATAATCACAGTAATGAAAACTTGGGAATCCAAATTTCAGGATTGTGGGTCCGGATTCAACCCAGAATGTTTCCAATTTACTCACAGTCAGCCTGATTCCAAAATGGTATATGTTGGACTACAGCCTCTAGGAATAAAGCTGAAAAAGTGTGACACTCTGACATTCACATTTATTATATTATTATATTGTATTTAAGGTGGCGAGCTGGCACAATCATTAGCATGCCAGGTGAAATGCTTATCAGTATTTCGTCTGCCATTAGGTATTGAGTTCAAATTCCGCTGAGGTCGACTTTGCCTTTCATCCTTTCAGGGTAGATAAAATTAGTACCAGTTACATAGTGGGGTCGATGTAATTGACTTAATCCCTTCCCCTATAATTTGAGGCCTTGTGCTTCCAGTATAAATGATTTATTAAAGTTGAAAAAGTGTGACACTGACATTCACATTTATTATATTAGATATGTTTCATTTTTGGGAAACTTTATTTCAATTAAAGTGTATTTTATATATATATATGTATGTATGTATTAAAGCAAAAGTGATAGTGTTCAGTATGTTGGTGACAGGAATTTCTGTCAAAGAGACATGATTAAACACAGTTGTACATCATCTCCCTCTTCTCTATCTGTCTTTGCCACCACCCTCACCATTTCTATGCCTGCTATTACTCTCATCCCATCATGAGGAATAGTAGGAGTGTCATTGAATAGTGAGAGAGGGGGGTCTAAGTGTGACACACTGACACACAGAAATTAGCTTTTGCATTTATTATATTAGATGTTTAATTTTGGGGAAACTTTATTTCAATTAAAGTGTATTTTATGTGTGTGTGTGTGTGTGTGTGTGTGTGTGTGTGCATGTGTGCGCGCATATCTATTAAAGAAAGCAAAAAATAAAACAAAAATGAGTGTTCGGTATGACAGCAACAGGAATTTGTCAAAAGACATGGTTAAACAAAGTTGTTCTTCATCTTCCTCTTTCTCTCACATACCTCTCTCATGGAATAATGAGAGAGGGGCCTAAGTATGACAAACAAATTAGTTTTTACATTTATTATATTAGATAGATAGATAGATAGATGCATGTGTGTTTATGTGTAGCTTATAACTCTTCCTGGGTTTCATGGTTCAAAACAAAAGGGAAAAAAGAAACAGGCATCTTCTGTTAAAACTAAAATATTTATTTCTTTATAGTCTAAAAGCTAAACAATTACTACTTTATACTACATAAATTTGAGATTCACTGCTATGTAATTTAGGAAAGACCTGCTTTTGGTTCTACTTCAATTCTTTTACTAGGTATCAGGACAAGAAGGCTCAGATAGAATCATTCTGGGAAAATGGAGATTTTGGTTATGTGAAAAAAAGAAGAGAAGAATTAAAATCCTACTGTACTGCTGAAAAACTTGTAATTCTACTTGAATTTATTTTTTTTATTTATTTTTTGCCTGACATCAAGTATTAATAAGGTTCCTTTCCCCCTTATCTTTGACCTTATTTTCATTTCATATTGATTTTATTTTTATACTTTTTCTCTTTCTTCTCCCAACAATGTATTTTTTTTTCTTCCTTCAAAGTTTCATGTGAGTTCTTGTTATTGTTGTAATTACTGTTATTAGTGTAATGGTTTCTAGGTATCAATTACAGCATCTATGCAAATTGTCAGGAAACTGAGCCTGTGACCCAGTTTGATTTTACTTACAACTGATAATCTCCTTGGGAAATATGTAAAAGTCGTTACTTTCTAATTGAATGAAGGTAGTGAATTTTTCCCTTTCTCCCACCAGTCTCAGGGACCCTGAAAAGAGAAAGGGACAAAGGGTTCACATGCTATCACCAGCACAGCAGTGTGTCCCTAGACAAGAGACATATCACTATGAAGATAGGTAAGAAAAAAAGGGCAGACCTTGCTTCAATGCAAGTAGTGTGATCTCAGCCAAACACAACTACAGTGATGGTATTAAAGTGTAAACACAGCAATGTATTATGACTGCTACTGTAAAACAGGAATATTCCCTGTGACAGTTTCTCAGTTTCCATCTACCAAATTTCGCTTACAAGGCTTTGGTTGATCCAAGTTATGATAGAAGACATGTACCCAAGTTGTCACACGGTGAGATCAAATCTAAGCCATGCCTTCATACATAATTTTGGTTGATTATCTAATACCCAATCAGCTCAGCTATCCATTCCTTCTACAAACTTGTACTATTAAACTGGTCTATTAGTAAGCTAATCCAAAGTCACTACCTTCATTCAATAATATAATAGATAAGTAGTGCAGCAGTTTGTTGGATTGCAGTGCTAAATTCAAGTCTCCTGTGCAAAAGCTATCTGTGATAAAGTAGTATTTTATCCCCCATGGATTAGTCATTCATCAGCTAAACACTGCTGAAAGTATAATCATCAGCCCCATAGATTCTTGTGATATAGAAAAAGAAAATAAGGAGGATGTTATCAAATTATGTATTCACCTGGCTCCTCTCTTCTATCTCTAAATCTGGACAAAGGATACAGATGTCACATGTTAGTCATAATTTTGTTAGGTACAAGTGTGATTAATAATGCATAGCAAGCAATAGATTTCTATATTTTCCTTTTTTTTTTTAATGTAAATTTTCCGTGTGAAATGCTCTAGAAAATTTTTGTTTCATCTCCAGTGAGCCATAAATTCTAAAAGATCAAGAAATACTAATCTAGTCTCTATACTAAACAGTTTATCAATCCTTCCCCACTTCTCCCAGGAACTGCAGTCATCTGAAAGTTTCTCCTTGCCCACTATCTTTTTTTTTATGGCCTCCTCTAATTTCCATCAACAAGTTCCTTTGAAACATACCATAGGCATAGGAGTGGCTGTGTGGTAAGTAGCTTGCTTACGAACCACATGGTTCTGGGTTCAGTCCCACTGCGTGGCACTTTGGGCAAGTGCCTTCTACTATAGCCTCAGGCCGACCAAAGCCTTGTGAGTAGATTTGGTAGACGGAAACTGAAAGAAGCCTGTCGTATATATGTATATATATATGTGTTTGTATGCTTATGTGTCTGTGTTTGTCCCCCCCCCCTCAACATCGCTTGTCAACCAATGCTAGTGAGTTTACGTCCCTGTAACTTAGCGGATCAGTAAAAGAGACCGATAGAATAAATAAGTCCCAAGGTCTATTTGCTCAACTAAAGGTGGTGCTCCAGCATGGCCACAGTCAAATGACTGAAACAAGTAAAAGAGTATAAGCATGTTGGTTGTCATTCTTAAACTTTTACATTTAATGCTATTCCTATATATTTTTCAATCATCCTTCTTTCCAAAACAACTACAACTCTGGCCCATACTCATAGATCTAACTAAAATAGTTTGGATTTATTTATTTAATTCACCCAATTATTCATTTAAGAATAATTTCTCCAAAAATATGTCTTAACCTTGAAGTTCATTCATATTAACTGAGAAAATATATAAATGGAATTTATATTAATTTACTATTGTACAATAAAACGCTATGGAATCTGCTTTTTACTATGAAATCTTTATGGATATGCAATATTTCAGGGACACCTTTAAACCAATTTTATACAGCTTAATGTCTTACAACCAGTTGACTTCCATCCATCAACATCGCAAACAGCTTTTAACTTTGAAAACAATTGATATTTTCCTTTTACAGGGTGATTCATCTCTAAAATGTTGCAACTACTTCCGATATTGTGAAGCAACCAATATCTACATTGACTTCAGAAATATTGATCTCAATACTGGGAATGACAGGTAATAGGATATTTACTAATACTTGATTCGTGGGCATTTGAGGCTTTAGGGCCTGTTTCCAAATCAAAATAGTATGGCATTTACCTATAAACAAACAGAATTAAGAATTTGATTAAAAATGTAGTGTAACAATAAAGATGAGATAACTTCACAACCCATGATGCTACAATTAAGCAGTTGTTGTTACTTTTTTATGATATACAAATTATCGTCTTTACAGAATCCCATAAAATTACTAGTGTAATGGTGGAGATTTGGAGTGTAATTCCTAATACCACAAACAGACTAATTACATCTTCAAATACAACAAGAATCTGAACTCTCACATGTTCTTTTTAGTTTGATAATCTACAGCCTAATTACAACAGTAATATGATTTCATTGTCTCATTTCTACATGACATTTACATACGAAAATAACAACGAACTTAGAATACTCTAGTTTCCATAAAAGTGTGACCTGGGTCTTGCCTGTGTGTGTGAATTCTCTTCTTACCGCACACAGACTTATTCCAATTTCTGATCTTTAAAGTCACTAATTTAACTATATTTTTTTCATACAGGTGGTATCTCTAAGTTATTTATTCTCTAAATAGCATTTTTTTCCCTACAATAACTGTTATAGAATATTTCACAATTAGTCTAATCACTATTTCATCAAGTATGATGAAGTTTGTGCTTTACTGATAAGGTTTTTCCCATCCTTGCCCAACTAGAATATTGGTAATTTTCTCCACCATCTAATTACTTCTGCTAAGCTTTTTAATGTTCTATGCATTAAAAGACTAAGTCTTTTTATTATGTTGATTAAAAGTTAAAAGAAAGAATTTACTGGAGTGTTTATCATGTATCTCTTGAAGTGAAACAAAGTTTTGATAAAAGGAAAATTTTCATGTGCAACTTGTCTTTGAACAGATTCCGAGAAAACATTTTCAAAGAAAATGAAATTGGGGGCCATTGTCATATTTTCAAAAATTTAATACGGGCTGAAGGGCAACATAAAAGTCCACTTCAATCATGGTAGGTTCACAATTTCATTCATTTTCTTTTACATCTTTTTATTGATTTCTACAACACTTTAATTTTGAACCCTTATTAATGATTTTATTTTGAATTAATTTTTCATTGAAAATGTTAATTTTGAATATAAAATTTTCATATTAAGTGGAATGGAAGTAAAATGTACAATTTCCACCATGTGGTTAAGATGTTATCTTTGCAATTGCAGATTTGATCCCACTGCTCAGAATCTTGGATAAGTGCCATCTACTATAGCCTCAATTTTCCCAATGCTTTATGAATGCTATTATTTAGTTGAAAGAAATTGTACAAAAGCCAATTGTATATGTGTGTGTACATGGGGAGAGTTGTCCTTTTTGGGGGTGAATGTATTTGAGTGGAAAATGTAAATATGAGGTGGTATCAAAAGGTTCCCAGACTAGTTATGTTTAATAAAAAAATAACTTATTTACCTAAGCTTTAACATCATCTCCTTTGAAATAGTCACCTTGCGCAGCAATATACCTGTCCTAGTGTTCCTGCCACTTTTGGAATCTAGCCTGGAAGTCGTTTTCCGTAAGCGAGTTGAGGACCTTCTGTAATCTGCTCTTGATCTTGACAATGGTGTTAAAGCAATGACCTTTGAGCTGCATTTTCATCTCGGGGGAAGAGATGGAAGTCCACAGGTGCTAAATCTGGTGAATAGGGTGGGTTTGGAGGTGATATCATGTTGTTTTTGGCAAGAAACTCATGAATGAGGAAAGCTTGGTGACAAGGTACATTGTTCTCATGAAGAATCCAATTCTTCACGCTCCACAGATCCAGTCATTTTTGCCAAATGTCCTCCCTCTGATGCTTCAAAATGTCATTGACTGGCAGAGACATGCTGCATGTTAAATTCAGGCATTAGGATTGCCTGATTAGAGACCCATACAACAGACCAACAACATCAGCAATGTCGTTGATTGTCCTCCAACAAACCTTGTGCACAAGCTGATGAATTTTCTCCACATTCCCAGAGGTGGCATTCATGGTAGGTCTTCCAGATCACTTATCATCTTCCAGAGATGTTCTTCCACTTTTGAAGTGCCTGTGCACTTGAAACATTGCGTGCAACCCATTGCCTCATTACCATAAGCTTGCCAAAGAATGCTCCATATCTCTGTAGCAGACTTCACATGTTTAACCCTTTCATTACTGCATTTATTTTGAGATGCTCTGTGTTTCTTCCAATTATTTTAAATATAACAAAGAATTTAGTAAAATAACATCGTTATCATTAAGCTAGTGTTAGGAACATAAATTGTGACTAAGATTTGGTGAAAGATTTGAATTAAAAACTTATGAAAACAAAACATTTATACAAAAGAGCCAGAGCCGGTTTCAGCTGGGTTGGTAACGAAAGGGTTAATGCAAAACTCCACATTGGCTCCTTGTTTCAACTTCCTGTCCATGACAAAAGTTGCAGTCTACAGCATACACATGACCACAAAAACACAAATTTCACAAGTTGTGAAGTAAGACGTCACTCAGCACACTGCCCCACGAAGGTCGCTGCTAGCTTTCACTGCACACACAGCCATGTGCTGCCATCTGTTGGCACACTACAGAACTAGTCTGGGAACTTCTTGATACAACCTTGTATTGACAAGAAAAATAATAAATTATTGCTGTTGGATGAAATCCCTTGTGATATTTGTTCTATCATAGTTGCACAAGCAAACCCTTATTACTTCTCACTGTTGAAAATGTAAGTGAACTAGTGATTGGTACATTGGAAACCTGTAACCAACAATGTCATTAATAACAAAAGATAATATTAAAAAAAATATATACTCTTTTACTTGCTTCCGTCATCTGACTGTGGCCATGCTGGAGCAAATCGATCCTAGGACTTATTCTTTGTAAGCCTAATACTTGTTCTATCGGTCTCTTTTGCCAAACCGTTAAGTTACGGGGATGTAAACACACCAGCATCGGTTGTCAAGCAATGTTGGGGGGAGG
This sequence comes from Octopus sinensis, assembly GCF_006345805.1. Lineage (NCBI taxonomy): Eukaryota > Metazoa > Mollusca > Cephalopoda > Octopoda > Octopodidae > Octopus > Octopus sinensis. The sequence goes on along the minus strand of NC_042997.1, from coordinate 53,363,774 downwards.
GGGCAAACATACACACACACACACACACACATATATGATGGGCTTCTTTCAGTTTCCGTCTACCAAATCCACTCACAAGCTTTGGTCGGCCTGAGGCTATAGTAGAAGACACCTGTCCAAGATGCCACGCAGTGGGACTGAACCTGGAACCATGTGGTTCATAAGCAAGCTACTTACCACACAGCCACTCCTACGCCTATATCTGTACAGGATTTCTTAAATTATTATTCACACCACTCAGAATAGAAATGATGTTTATAGTTTATAAGATAATGTCAGCAAAGCAGATTTGTTAATGTACTTATAACATTTCAATCAATTTGTTTGCTATATGTCAAAACAATATGTTTTTCTCCTGGTTATTTATCTTAATATATTTTTCAGATATGTAGGATGTCTTGAAAGTTACCAACATGTTTGAAATTTTATTTCAAATAACATACAAAAATACTTTTGAATATTTAATCCCTTGATGATTCTTGTATTATTTATATTTAAATAGGTTTGCAGAACTAGAGAATTATTCATCATTTAATTTCCACACTAACAATACAGAACATTGTGATGTTCATATTGAAAAACCAACAATCATTATGAAAATGGATGTTGGTAAGTAATGTTTTGATTCTGTTTTAAGAAATTTTGTTTGTAATATAATATAATATTGTATTGTAACTATCTTTCTTACAAATGATCATCTGTAGAGGTTGTTCAGGATTTAATTATGGTTTCATTTGATAGGATTAAGCCAGCAGTTTTGGGTGAGGGGCAAGTCAATTATATCGACCCTGGTGTTCAACTAGTACTTATTTTATTGACACCCAAAATGATGAAAGGCAAAGCCGCCCTTGGCAGAATTTGAACTCTTAACGTAAAGACGGATGAAATACCACTAAGCATTTTGCCATCTCGCCACCTCAGACAGGATTAAATATTAGTTTCCATTTTTGACACAAGGCCAGCAATTTCAGGGTTGGAGGTAAGTTAATTACATCAATCCCAGTGCTCAGCTGGTACTTACTTTATTAACCCCAAAAGGATGAAAGGCAAAGTTGATCTTGGCAGAATTAGAACTTGGAACATAAAGATAAATGAAATGCCACTAAGCATCTTACCTGGCATGGTAACAATTCTGCTAGATCACTGCCTTAAATAGCTGAGTGGTTAAGAATCTTGCTCAAAATTGTTATCAGGCATTACAAACATATAATATTCAGGGAAAGATTATTATTAAAGTTCTTTTTCTAGTTTCAACAGTCTTTTGATGATAATTTTTATTTAGTGTCTCCCAGTTTTTACAATACGTGCACCCTGTTCCTGCATATTAAAAAAGAGTTGGTATCAGGAAAGGCATCTGGCTGTAAAATACTTCCTCAAAATATACTGCTGAACCCATGCCAGTATGGGAAAGTGGGTGTCTGTGTGTGTGTATATATATATATATATAAGCAAAATCTTCTAAATGTACTGCTGATTATGAAGATATACAAATTTTAGATTTCTATATTTACCCTACCCAGGAGAAAGAAAATAGAATGCACTAAAATAGTTCCATGTAAAATTTCTTTTTCCATCATTTTATCCTTTGGATGTTTTCCAAGTCAGTTCAAGCATTCTATTTAGATTTTTGCTTGGAATTTCATCTCTTCTAATAAGGATATACTGATATAAACATCAACATACAAATCAGTCTGATGATATATTTTATTGCTTGGTGGAGGATGTGATCTTCATATTTAAATATCATACCTCACAAAATTGACTTCATTATATTATAAAAAGAAAACAAACAAAAGGTCAAGTCAAATTTGGAAGCACTACTCTGTTGTATCATTCTTCTATTTATAATGAACAGAAACCAATGAATTCCTGTAGCTTAATTGCTAAATTGCATTTATGGAAAAGAGCAAGGTTTCCAAAAATGTTAACAATATGGCTGAGGGGAAAATACTTATGGGGAGTTGTTGTGCATGCTAAATACAGAAACAGTAGGATAGGATTGTTCATGTGCAACATAGTGAGTTGAAAGGCTTTGATCTACTGAAATTTTCCAACTGATTAGTTAATAAAAAGTCCTTTTAGGTGATGTGATGAAAAGCTAAAAATGATCAAGGAAGATAACTCCAATAAGATCAATTAATTGAATTTTTTAAACACGATAAAGAACAAATCTACTTCAATCTACATTGATGGCTTACTATTAAGCCAGCTGGTAATAATAAGATATGATTCAGTCTTATTAAACCTCCTCAGCAAAGCTGGTGTTTTTAGATTTTAGACACTCTGAGAGGGACTTTGTACCTGCTAATTGGTTGGACAGTCTCAGTTGATCAAAGTTTTTCAACTCACTATACTACATATATGAGATCCTACTGAATTCCCAAAAATGTTGTAACAGAGAAAGTAAGTTTCAAATGTGACAGATGCATTGGAGCAGTATATTCTATGAACACATTAAGAACAGATTCTCTTAAATACATGGATGACTCACAAGAAGTAGTCAATAGATTTTGTTGCCTAAGAGATGTAAATGGCAAGGTAGATGGTTGCTCTGAAAGTATAGAATATGAACAGGTTGAAAAACGTTTAGGAAGTTATTACCACTGCTTGCAACAAAGGTCTTTTCCCTCAAAGTGAAGGGCAGATTGTACGATGGTTGTGATTGAGCTGCATGATAGTGAGTCATGGTCCTTGACTGCAGAGGATTTGAGAAGATGGGAAACAAATGAAGCTGACATAAATTATCGGTCGTGCAGTCTAAGAGCATGAACAACAAAAATAAGAGCATTGAGAGAAAAGCAGGTCAATCAGATGTAGTGTTGCAGAAAGAAACTGCCCTGGTATAGTCATGTGATAGGTATGGATGAGGACAGCTGTATAAAGAAATGTCAATCACTTAATGTGGAGCTGGCAGAAGGATACCCAGGAAGATATGAAGCCAAGTAGTGAAGGCTGATCTTAGGACCTTAAACCTCACAGGTGATGACAAAAGACTAGGATGACTGGTGATATGCAGTACTCCAGAAGACCCACCCACCTCAATGAAGCTGAAATCCTGTAAGCACATTAAATACACACACACACACATTATATGCACAACTGCCCCCTCCCCACCTGCCCAATTTTATCCTCAGAACATTCTCATTATCATCTCCTTCTTACTATTCAGAACCATTTCACTTGATATCCACCCTTCATTCATAGTATTGTCCTCTCCACCCACTTTTTACATTGATCATCTCTCTCTCTCTCTCTCTCACACACATCTTCCCCCCTGTTTACTGTACCCTTATTACTATTCTGATCCTCTTCACCTCCCCTTGTCCTTTTCCACTCTATTGCCATCTACCCAACTTGGGTATTGTTGATCACTCTTTATCCACCTCTTAGTTCTATCCAATCTCTACAGTTGTCATCTACTCTTCCCTACTTATCCTTCAACACTTATTCTTCATTATATTCATCACCTCACTCTCTCCCATCTCTGGCTCTCCCATACACTCTTACAACTGCTATCCACCTGCATTCTCTGTCCACACTCACTTGTACTTGCCTTCGACTTTGAGGCTCTACCCTGACACTTCATCATCACTATTTTCATTTCTTTCAGCTCTACTCTAGTCACTCCGACCCTATCTTCTAAGTAGCCCCTCTACAGCAAGAAACCTGTTCTGTTCTGGCCGTCATCTCCTAGCATAAAGCTGTCTCCTTGCCTATTATTTAAGAGGCTTTCAGTCTTGCAAGTTGCATACAGCCCCACTAGTGCTAGTACCATAACGAAAATACCCAAGCCAGCATAGAAGATAGACATTTAATGAGATGATGATGGCAATTTCATGCTGAACATAACAAATAGCTTGTTGCATGTCAAATGTAATGTAACCTTATTATTTTCTTTGTATATTCTTTGTATTTCTTTGTATATTCTTTGCACCCCATGCTAGCGGGGTGCAAAGAGCATCATACGAATGTGATCGTTGACAGAGCGGCTATTCAAGTATGATCATTACCAGCGTCGCCTTACTGGCACTTACACCTGTGCTTGTAGGGTGCCAAGAACACCATCCGAGCGTGATCGTTGTGATCGTTGCCAGAGCAGCCAACTGGCTTCCGTACCCGTGGCACGTAAAAGGGAACCATTCGAGCGTGATCGTTACCAATGTCGCTCCACTGGCACCTATGTCGGTGGCAAGTGAAAAAAGATTCGAGTGAGGTCATTGCCAGTACCGCCCGACTGGCCCTCATGCAGGTGGCACGTAAAACGCACCCTCTACACTCTCAGAGTGGTTGGCGTTAGGAAGGGCATCCAGATGTAGAAACTCTGCCAGATCAAGACTGGAGCCTGGTGCAGCCATCTGGCTGCCAGCCCTCAGGCAAAACCGTCCAACCCATGCTAGCATGGAAAACTGACGTTAAATGATGATGATGATATATTGTTATTATTCATTAAAGACAAAAATTGATTGGTTTTAATTATCATTATTTAAAATTTATTCACTTTACTACCACATATTTCTCTTTTTCTTTTTTCTAAATTTCTATTATAGGTATTAACTTATATCATCATTTCTGTGATTTTATCAACTTATATTTAACACAACATATGAATAATTCCTTCAGTACTGACATTTATATTGTCATGTGGGATACAGTAAGTGCCTTATATTTTATATTTTTGTTACAATATGTCTAGTCTGAATTTAAATGTATCGGAGGTGTACTTTTCTAACAAACAATTTGATCTGAGACTATGTGTCAGCCAACATATAACTGGTGTCAAAATGTTTGTTGCCTTAACTGCAACCTGGTCATTGACACAGTTCCACTTTAGTGCAATGGAAATTTCCATACCATATGATTTTGATTTTTGATTTTTCCAGTTTCAGCTAATGAGCTGTTGCCATGCTGGGGCACCGCCATTAATATATAATATATAATATATAATAAACAATTAAGTAAAGTTAACAGTTTTTGCATAATACCTATAGGTGTGTATATATATATACATTACCTATCTACTTTTATATCTGCTTCCATATCCGTAAGCCTGGATGTTTTACATCCATGAACTTATGAAACTTTTATATCCCTAAATCTATCACAAAAATTAAACCTCCTCATATCTCATTTTGTCTCGTTTTATTTTATACAAATTTATTTTATTTCACCCACACACCCTTTAGATTCCAAACCTCTCCTACTAACAGTGTTATCCTGTTATCTTATAATGTGTGTGTGTGTGTATCAAGGGTTAAATTGACCTATTTATCTTTCCTTTTCATAAAGATAGGATGATGTGATTTGAAGGAGATTTGGCTGCTTTTCAGCTGTTAAACAGTTAAGTGACTGTTTACACACATCCTTATTGCCTCATCATGTACACTGTTAATTTAGAGATCGGACTTAGAAGATAAATAGGAATTAAGCTCCAACAGTCAGAGACATCCAATGTTAAAGTACAGGTGCCTTATGGTTGAATGCCTAGCACTATTCATTCTAACATAGGCTGCTTGTATACACTTGTTAAAATGATTGCATGCACATGTGCATGTGTCAATAAGCTCATGGTTTCTTTTAATGTAAGCTGTAAATACTAGCTAGCATAATATGCTTGGACATAATTGGTAGAGTTTCCTTAAGATATCCATGAATAAAGTAAATATCTTGAATTGTAAAAAAAAAAATGTTTATGAAGCAAATATTCACACTGACATTTAACTTTGTATTTCTTGACTTCAGAGCCCTCTCATATACGGGGAACTCTTTGAATTGACTTGGAAAGCATTTACTCAGCATCCAATTATCCGGCTAGGTGACTATAATGGTAAACGGGTAAGTGGCTGTGTGACAAAGCATGCAATTTGCAGTTTACAGGAAGTTACTTTAAGCACATCAGCTTCATCAACAGCATCATTACCATCATTGTAATTTAACTAGTTTAACATCTGCTTTTCCTTAACCAGTGCCGGTGGCCCGCAAGAGAACCATCCGAATGTGGCCATAGCCAGCGCCGCCTGACCGGCCTCCATGCTGGTGGCACGTAAAAAGCACCATCCGATCGTGGCCGTTTGCCAGCCTCGTCTGGCACCTGTGCCAGTGGCACGTAAAAAGCACCCACTACACTCACGGAGTGGTTGGCGTTAGGAAGGGCATCCAGCTGTAGAAACATTGCCAGATCAGACTGGGCCTGGTGCATCCTTCTGGCATCCCAGACCTTAGTTGAACCGTCCAACCCATGCTAGCATGGAAAGCGGATGTTAAATGATGATGATGATGATGATGATGAAATTGAATAGATCTATTGTACAACACATAGTTAATTCTCTCTCTCTCTAATATTATCTAAGAAGCATTACATCCCGAGACATGACCTCACCATGTCTTCCATTGAGAGCTTGTGATAATTTATTCACCCAGCACTGTCGAGTGAAGGTACAGTGGTTAAGGTGTTGCATTCACAATTGCAAAGTTCTAATTTTGATTCCAAGACAAAGCAATGCATTGTTTTCTTGAACAAAACACTTCATTTCATGTTGTTTCAGTTCACTCAGCTATAAATGAGTAATCCTGCAATAGACAGGCATCCTGTTCAAGAGGAATGTTGTGATCTTGACCATTTATACACCATGGAAACCAGGTAACTACCCTATGGGTCCTGGAACTTGAGACAGTGCTTACACTTAATCATTGTCCAGTTACTTGACAGGCAGATCAGCAGAGTTATCTCTCTGCTATTATCTTTGATACCTTTAATTAACAGCTACTTTTTCAGTTCACTTGTGCTCAATTTTTTATATCATTCAACAGCTCCTATAGCTTGTGTCAATGCAAAAAAGTATTATTTTTATAAAATAAAAGTTAATGTGAGGAGAAGTGATAATTTTATATCCTTTTAAAACTTTACATATCTTGGCAACGACATTGCCTTGATAGAAATTAATGTCAAAGTGAGTATCCTGTATATTTGGAGAGGAAAACAATGGAATAAATAATAACAAAATTTGCACTTTCAATTGATTTAAGCATTTATTTATTATATCATATTGTACAGTTTAACCCTTTCATTACCAACCCACCTGAAACCGTCTCTGGCTCTGTAGTAGAAATGTCATGTTTTCATAAGTTTTGAATTAAAATCTTCCACCAAACTTTAGTCACAATTTATGTTCCTAACTAGCTGAATGATAACTAAGTAATTTTACTGAATTTTTTGTTATATTTAAAGTAATTGAAAGAAACACAGAGCATCTCAAAATAAATGCAGTAACGAAAGGGTTAACTTCTTGAGTACTGAAAAACATCTTGAATTAAGGTTTTTGGATACTCACACTTTACATATACATACTAGCTGCAGGCATGGCTGTGTGGTAAGAAGTTTGCTTTCCAACCACAAGGTTTCAGGTTTAGCTATTATGTGGCACTAAGGTAAATGTTTTCTAGGGTAGCCTTGGGTCAATCAAAGGTTTTTGAGTGGATTTGGTAAACAGAAACTGAAAGAAGCCTATCATATATGTTTATGTATGTTGCTGTTTCCATGCATGATAGGCATAAATAAGTGTCATCATCAATCAAGCTGTGTCACCATCAATCATGTTTTATTTCCAATCTTTCGTAAAACATGTTTTGTCATGGAGGAATATTGCCTTACTTGAACACAGATGAGGGTTGGTGACAAGAAGGACATCCAGCTGTAGAAAATCTGTTTCAATGAATTCTCTTCAACCAAAGTGAGCATAGAAAGATGAATGTCAAAATAAAGATTCTGATACTTTTGTGATTTGAGCTTCTTTTTTAAATTCATAGCAGCAACACCATAAAGTATGCTGCTTTGTGTGTCTGTTTTTAACAAAAGAAAAAACCTTCAATTGTTCTACCTAAACAAGTGATATCCTGCCAAAGCAGAGACTATGGCAAATCTGGGACTGATTCCTAAATACTTCAACCTACAATGGCATCTCTCTGTAGTTAACTTTAGTGATATATTTCTTAAAATAAGTTATATTTTCACAGCTGCTCCTGTACAATATTGTACATCTGCTTAGTGCTTCTCTCATCACTACATTTATTATCCACTGAGGAGCTCTAATAAATATGAAATGCAAGCAGAGTTGTCAGTTGTAACCTCATACCAAAATTACTAAAAATACTGTTAGTCATTAAGCTAATGTTGTCTTTTCTTCACTACATAAGTATTTCTTAGCATACTCTTTTCTGTTTACTACAGTACATGTGTTAATTATTGTCCTGAGTGCCTTTCACAAAGGACTTTTTTTCTGGAAAGAAAGACAAATAGGTTGATGGTGAAAATCAAAATATATTTGACTAATTGATTATATTTGCAACTGTTGTTTTTGTTAATTCTAATCTTCAATATATATAGTAATCTAAAACACTGAAGATACCAGCTTAACAGTTTGTTAGTTAAGTTAGTGTTAATAAATTTAACCTTTTAACATTCAGATTACTCTGTCACATGTAATGCTTATTTATTCACATTGTTTTGAACTAATTTATGCATTATCTTGTACCTTCAAGGTTTTGATGATGTGATTGTTTAATTTTAGGATGACATTGTAGTGTAGGTGTGAAAGGTTGGATCTAGCCAGTTTTAACATAAACCAGAGAAAATATTTTGAGCAGATATGGTTGGTTTAAATGATAAAGGGCTGATGCTGAGAACACTAACAAGCTAATTGGAAATAATAATACAGTGATGGAAAAAATATTAATCAATGACTGATATTATTTTTTGTTTATTTTAATTTAAAGGTGTGTTTTAAAGATGCAGTGTTTTCATTTCTGCCTCGTATGAGAAGTGGGATGTATTATAACATGCCATTGGTAAGTTGCTATTTTCTATTGTTTAAAATATTAGAATTTTAATGATTTTTTAAAAATATCTCTTGTTATTGCTAGCATGGGTTGGTTAGAAAGTCACTTTCTGAACTTCTAGACTTTAAAAGCTTCTTGTTTCATCACATGCACTGTATTTCATGGTATCCTTTGGGAATTTTCCTGGATGCTATTTATAAGGAATAATTTTTCTCTTTTCTAATGCTTACATGGATTATTAAGAATAACTTTTTCAAAACTGAATGTCTGTTGTGTAACAACAATTACTTAACTGTTGGAAACAACAGTGGGCAGTACTTTGAGGAATTGCTCCTTCTCCTTACATAGCACAAGTATCACGAGCAGCTTCAGTGGCCTTAACACCTCGATTAAATGCAAAAAGCAAATGGTGTCAAAAATGCTCAGTCTTGTCCACTTGACATTCCATTTTAAGGATCTGAAAATACACAAAAATCAATAAATTACTATCTTGTAGAGCAAAAAATTCTCTTCCAAATAACATAAAACATTTTGCCAATGCATTTCTAAATTTGAAAAAAAAACACTCATGAATTATTCTTCAACCCAATACAATATATATGTATGTGTGTGTGTGTGTCTTTGTGCTGGCCTTCCCCACTCCCATCCATATTGTGATTTTTTGAAATCATTTTCTGACTACCTGTGAAGTTTCTGAAGTTGCAGGCAACAGAAAACTTGATAAATTATGATTTTAAAAGAAAATTTGAAGATACACTATGTTGTCAGAAAATTTATATCACAGTCACTGACAGATTACCATGACAGAACTGATTATCCATTAATGGATACATCTAACCATAAAGAATCGATCGGTTGACTATATCACATCAGAGAATGACTTAAAATATAGTATTATGTTAACTCGTTTAATACAAACCTGCTTGAGACTACCACAGCTAACTAAAAGTATTCATATTTAAATTTAAAAGTATTCATATTTAAATTAAGCTGTCCCATCATGATTTTATATAAGAATTGTTTAAGTTCCAAATGTCAGATTAATAATAAAAACAGTTATTTTTTAAATCCCTCCAAATTTTTTATTATTTTCTAAGTTTATTGAAAGACACTGGTTGTGCATTTTTGTTAGAAATACGCCCACAAAAATTTTATTTCCTAAGTTTATTGAAAGACACTGGTTGTGCATTTTTGTTAGTTTGTTAAAAATACACCCACAAAAATTTTTAAGGAAATACTTTTATGGAGCTACTGAGTACAAATCTTTTTTCAAGTGCTTTTACACTAAAAATGTTACTTTATCTATTGTTATGGATTATTCTAATATTTTAAGGTACCTGGCTGTGAAAAAAGTGGTTATTTCCGGGCTTTCTCTCAACATATCCTTCACCGTCTCAACATATCTCAAGAAGGACCACTTGTAAGCACTTTTAATTTGATATATCACTGAATTGTAGAGCTGTCACTTTGACATGTTGAAACTATACTAAACTCAAATTATCTTTTTCTTTTATTTTACAGCTACATAAAATAAGAGTTACAGTGCTTACTCGAAGTACAACATATCGTAGAATTTTAAATGAAGAGGAAGTAAGTATGATAATGGTTTTTCAAACAAAGAAACTTAAAATCTTTCCAATTTTTTTTTAATACATATAGGCACAGCCATGTCTGACTGTGTGGTCAAAGTATTTGCTCTCTCTCTCTCTGCAATCTCATGCTTTTGGATTCAGTTGCACTGAATGACATTTTGAGTAAGTCATTCACTATAATCCAGGACCAACCAACACCATGTGAGGGAATTTAGTGAAGAGAAACTACAGTATATATATATATATATATATATATATATAGAAAAGGCATAGGTAGAATCTCTATAAGATGTACCCAGTGTAAGCTATGGACACATAAGAGGCGCAGCAATATCAAAGGAAGGCTAACTGGGAAGATAGTCTTTGTATGTGGCAATAAACACTGAAAATATGTAGAGAACAACTTCCGCCACATTCCAGGGAGAAAAACTACAAGTAGTTGATAGCTTCCGTTACCTAGATGAACAAGTCAGTAGTGGGGGTGGGTTCTCTGAAAGTATAGCTGCTCGAATAAGAATAGCCTGAGCAAAGTTCAGAGAGCTCCTACCTATGCTGGTGACAAAGGGCCTCTCACTCAGAGTAAAATGTAGACTGTATGATGCATGTGTACGACCAGCCATACTACATGGCAGTGAAGCATGGGCCATGACTGCCATTATATATCTTCATAAAAGACTTTGTTGCTTAACTGTAATAATTTCCACAGAACTGATATTTTGAATATTATATAATATTTGATAAAATATTTGCATTAATATATTTATCATGTTTCAATTTATGCAAAATTAGTAGTTATTGTACATATCATATTTTAAATCTATATCCTATATAATATTTAGCTCATACTTATTGATTTCAAGGAGTTTTTATATTTTTTTTATTAAAACCTTCCAGACTATAAAATGTTTTATTTTCCTTATTAGCTTGTAAACGCTTTGAAGACAATCACTGAATTTGAAGTTGAGGTTGTGGATTACAATTTTAGGTATGTTTTTTCCTTTTTACTACTATCACATCATATAATCCTGAATTCAATGAAACTCAATATAATGAAATTAGGAAGTTGGATTAAAAGCTAGATATTCTTAGGTTCCAGTTTGTATATCATTTGATTAGTGGGAGCTATATTTTGCCTTGAATAACACACTGAGTTTATAGATATTCTCAAATACATACCTGTTTTAACTAGCTAATTGAGGAATTTCATGTTAGATTTGAAATTATCCAGTGAAATACCAGTGAATTTTGGATTATAGTTTTGCTGAAACAAACATCTTGCAAATTAAAATCTATTTCACTCTCCATAAATTAACTGTCTTTTTAGTTTGTAAATTTGGAAATAGTTAATGGATAGCAAAAATTTCTTATGCTACCAAACCACAAAACAAATCTAAAGATAATCAATAGAATAACTGAGTTAAAATCTGAGATTCCACATAGTTAGACTAATGATCAATTTTCTTATTAGCTGAATAAATAAACTTATTCTAGAGAAATATATAATCTGATCTGATAAGATTTTTTTTTCTTTTAGTTATACTAAGTGATAGATTTTTATGTTTATGTATTTGTTTTGCAAGATTCCTGATGTGAAATTGTGTGTTGAAATAGATACTGTTATATTCAGGATAGTTTTTTTTGTTTTTTTTTTTGCCTGCCAAATAAACACATGCACTACATATTTGTTCTTCACTTGTTTATTATTGTTCTTGTTTTATGTCCTTTGTCTGGAGATCTTTTGCTTCACATCCTGTGGCCTCTTCAGCTGCCCTCCTTCCTATGTGTCTCTTCCCATTCTGGACTAAACAGAACAGGAGAGACATTGAAGAGATCACAGGATGTGTGACGACAGATTTCCAGGCAATGGGCATAAAACAAGAACAACAAGTGAAGAATGAATATATAGTATGTGTGTTTATTTGGCAAGGAAAAAAAGAAAAAAATGACCATCCTGAAAAATAACAATACAAATAACAGACTGTTTTGTGAAAATATTTTTAATTTTCTGGAAAAGAATAAGCTTATGCTTATTAAGCACATGTGTTAAAGAAGTATGAAAAAATTCATTCTCTTAGTTTACATTTTGAACCATTGTTAAGTTTAGCCTAAAAGAATTGTTTGTATCCCTTTCAAGTGATAAATTCCAAAGTAATGGATACTATAATGGTCATTAAATTGTGTGAGGAATCACTGAAGAACTTTGATAAATAGTAGGATTTATAAACGGCCTTTTCTGTCAATTAGAGATACTCTGTGTCTGTTCAAAAAATCTGGCTGAAATATTTTTATATATTGTGTGTGTGTGTGTGTAAGTAAATATATGAAAGTTAAAAATTAGTTTAAACTTAGATTAATATGTGGAAAATTTTATGTGAAGTTTTGTTTTGTTTTTTTCTTTCTTAACAGCAGTTTTTCTTTTTCATTTCAGAAAAATGTCATTTTATGACCAACTAAGAGTAAGCTTCTGAAAAGTTCTTATGAAATTTTTTATTCAGTTGAACAATGAAATATATATGTGCATACTTAGACTTACTTTAAGCAAGGCACAGTTGGTAGCAACATTGGCTGAAAAGTAAATGCTAATATCTATTTCATAATCAGGGCCATCACGAAGCTCCTGCAACCCCTGCAGTCACAGGAGCCCTCTATAGTTGAGGGGGCCTCATGTTAAGATAAAAGTACATAGATGGGTCATCTATTTCTTTGGTTAAGACGTTGAACAAGAGTTAAACTATCTTTGTTAACTGAAAATTTCAAGAAATAAAGTGGTAATACTTTGCACCAGTAAAAGTTCTTGTAAAAATAGTACATTGCGCCACGAACATGTACCAGACTTTATGGATTGTCTATGATATCTATTGAACATGATCTATTTCCTTATATGCTAACCAATCCTAAATCTCAGCTCGCGAAGCAAAAAGTGCACCATGTTTGTTGTTGAAAGTTGCCTGGATTATAAAAGTACTCTTTTATTCATACATGGAAATTTGTAATAGACCAAAATAAATTTAACTTGTACATTTAAAGATCTTCATTAGGATAATGTGAAATAATGAGCTTCAGATAGAATAAAGTAAAATATAGCTATGAATAAAAGATGCATGGATTATGAATTTTGATTGAAAGGATTGGGCCTCAAAACAAAAGGTTGCTTCTAAAAGTCATGCGACAGAGCTGTTCGGTTTTTTAATTACATAGCTATGTGGATAAGAAGTTTGATTCTCAACCTCATGGTTTCAGTTTCAGTTCTACTGCTTGGCGCTTTGGTCAAGTGTCTTCTACTATAGCCTTGAGCTGACCAAAACAATGTGAGTGGATCTGATAGATGAAATCTGAAAGAATCTCACCATATATATATTTACTGCATCTTATGCTCTTTCTGCCCTTCTCTGTACATTGGTCAAATGAGATGCTGCTTGGCTAACTGGTTTCCAGAGCACCTCCAAGATATCAGACTCGGCAATGACAACCCAGTCTCACGCTATTTCCGCTTTACCAGTCATTCACTACAACACCTGTCTGTGTTCAGACTGTCTTTGCACAGGGGCCATCCAGACTCCTGCCTTTGCCGTGAACAGGAATTAATCTTTCTTCGCTCTTTTGCACCACATGGGCTTAACTTTCCTTCTCTCTTCATCTAACACCTACTTCCTCTCTTCACTCCTACCCACCTTCTTTCTTCATTGATACCCACTCCACCCACACAACACACACACACCTTCGTTTGGGGATCACCAATACTTTATCATCTTCCTTTCTTTCTATCTCTCCTGTCAAACCTTTTTGTTCCCAACCAGTCACCATGCTTGATCACTAAATCCTCAAGTTTTTTTTTAATTTTCTTTCTGTTTATTTTATCTTATTCCTTTCTGTTGAAGAGCATAGGCTCAAAACATAAAAGAAGTTCTCATTTTCCCAAGTGTCAAACTAATACACCTGTTTGTTGTTCATACACCTGTCTTCCTCTTGTTTTTCTATAAATTTCAACTATGCTTGTATGCATATATGATGATGTATACATATATACAAACATACACACATACACATACATTCTTTTATTCTTTTACTTGTTTCAGTCATTTGACTGTAGCCATGCTGGAGCACCGCCTTGAAGTGTTTTAGTCAAACAAATTGACCCTAGGACTTATTTCTTAAGCTTATTACTCATTCTATTGGTCTCTTTTGCCAAACCACTAAGTTACAGGGATGTAAACACACTGATACCAGCTGTCAAGCAATGATTAGGAGACAGACACAAAGACACACACACGCATGTATATCATCATCATCATCATCATCGTTTAACGTCCGCTTTCCATGCTAGCATGGGTTGGACGGTTCAACTGGGGTCTGGGAAGCCAGAAGGCTGCACCAGGCCCAGTCTGATCTGGCAATGTTTCTACGGCTGGATGCCCTTCCTAACGCCAACCACTCTGTGAGTGTAGTGGGTGCTCTTTACGTGCCACCGGCATGGGGGCCAGGCGAGGCTAGCAAATGGCCACGATAGGATGGTGCTTTTTATGTGCCACCGGCATGGGGGCCAGGCGAGGCTGGCAACGGCCACAATCAGATGGTGCTTTTTACGTGCCACCGGCACGAGGCCAGTCGGGGCAGCGCTGGCAACAGCCACGTTCGGATGGTTCTCTTACGTACCACCGGCACTGGTATAACAGCAGCAATTTCCATTGATGTTGATCGATTCCGATTCAACTAGTACTTAATTTATCAACCCCTAAAGGATGAAAGGCAAAGTCGATCATGGTGGAATTTGAACTCAGAACATAGCGACTGACAAAATATCGCTAACCATTTCACCCAGCATGCTAATGGTTTTGCCAGCTTGCTGCTTTAACCCCTTACTATTGGCAAATGCCCTAAAATTTTAGGTGAGAGGGCTAGTCGATTACATCGACCCCAGTACTCAACTGGTACTTATTTTATTGATCCTGAAAGGATGAAAGGCAAAGTTGACCTTGGCAGAATTTGAACTCAGAATGTGACAACAGACGAAATACCTATTTCTTTACTACCCACAAGGGGCTAAACATAGAGGGGACAAACAAGGACACACATACAAGCTTCTTACCGCATGCACACACACATGCATACAATCACCATCATCATTGTCATTTAACAAGATCCAGCATACTACAGAGCTGTTTTGAGCTCCAATGTCAGCTTTGGCATGGTTTCTTTCCTCACTACTTCAGTATGTACAAAGAAGTCTATGCTTTACTGAGGAGGTCTAATAAGACACACACACATATATATATATATATATATTATATATATATATATATATATATATATATATACAGACACACACAATAGGCTTCTTTCAGTTTCCATCCACCAAATCCACTCACAAGGCTTTGATCAGCCGAAGGCTATAGTGGAAGACACTTGCTGAAGGTGCCATGCAGCGGGACTGAACCCAGAACTATGTGGTTGGAAAACAAGCTTCTTACCGCATGCACACACACATGCATACAATCACCATCATCATTGTCATTTAACAAGATCCAGCATACTACAGAGCTGTTTTGAGCTCCAATGTCAGCTTTGGCATGGTTTCTTTCCTCACTACTTCAGTATGTACAAAGAAGTCTATGCTTTACTGAGGAGGTCTAATAAGACCAAAACATGTCCACAGTTGTCTATTGCACTTGCCAGAATAATGAAATTAATATGAAGGAGGATATTTGTCATTGACTAATATCATCCTTTCCTCACAGAATAATTGTTTCTAATTAGCTTTTTAATATTCACTGCATTTAGCACTAAATTAACTATGCATTAAAGAAACAAATTTTAATTTTGTTTTTATAGATTTCTCACAACAGTGATATTTTCATTGGTATGCATGGAGCTGGTCTGACACATGTCCTATTCTTACCTGACTGGGCTGTTTTGTTTGAATTGTAAGTCTAATTCTTATCCATTCATTCATTCATTTATTCATGTTACTTTGTTTAATACTATTAAAGTTCATTGATATAGTATTACAAATCTTGCTATAGAAGCACTTATTTTGACTAATTGTTTTCTGGGTCAAAGAGGGCATATTTTCTTTTTCTTTTATATTCAAATTGCTGGTTTTGATAACATTAGTTTGTCAGGGCTGTATAATTGATGCCATTTATCTGCTACTGTTCTCATTTTTCAGTCATTTACAAAAGATAACAAGAGGAGAGCTGATAAAAACTGTATCAGATGCTTATAACTTGGAATCTACTAGTATCATATAATCACATCAATGGCAGAGCATTGGCAGAATGAGTAAGATATCAGATAGAAAATTCCTTGTGAATATTTAGTTTCATCTCCTTGCATTGAGAGATCAAATCTTACCATGGTCAACTTTATCTTTTTCCTTTTCAGAGGCTATAAAAATAAGCTTTAGTAGTCTGATGAGATTGGTATAGCTGACTGTCCTCTCCCACAAAATTTATGGCCTTATGCTTCAGTTAAAAAAAAAAAAATTTTTTCACCCCTTAGGGAAGGAAGAGCAGTTTCCATGATCTTTTATTTTTGCTGCACCTGAGATTGATGTGAGAACAAGAAAAAGTTATCTTTAAACCAAATACTTGCCTCAAGCCTGACTACTTGCAACTAAAAAGTTCAACTAGGGCAAACAAACTTTGTGAGAAATTAGATTTATTACCTAGGACCACAAAGAATCAAGCACAAGTGCCATAAGAATTTAATCAGTCCTTCACCTTGTGCTAGTACTTTATTTTATCAATCCTGAAAAGATAAAAATAAAAGTTTACCTTGGCTGGGTTCGAAATGAGAGCACTGAAGGCCATAGCAAATATCTCAAAGTATTCTGTCCCAGAAAGCAATTAGTCCGAATAGTTGCACTTTCTATTGCAATTCTGCCAGTTCACAACCTAAGATCTAAACACAAATATTGGTTTGGTCAAAAAGTCTGTTCAGTTTTTGTTGACACTAAACTTGAAACACTCCAAAATGTAGTGAACTTCAGTCCTTTGCACATACACATTCATTAGATACATGACACTTTGATGTAGCTTGATATGAACTTGCTATGAAACAAGTTGTATTTTGTATTCTGGAGAACCAAAATGAGCATTATTAGTACCTCATGCTTTTTTTTTTTATTTTTAAAAAAGGCAAGAAAGCATTTGACTTCTGCAGGAAGATTTATGAAGGGAAGGGAAGCTGTTATGAAATGTGTGTGCAAGAAGCAGTTTTCAAGATTTCAATCAGGAAATTTTTCAGTTCAAAATGCAGCTGGCTCTGGCTGGCCAGCTGAGATTAACAGCAACTAAATGAATATATATAACCAGGACGATCAGATATACTCTCCAAATATCCAAATCAAATATTGAAAGCCATCTGCATTAACTTGGTTGTGTTAGAAGGCTCAATGTTTGGCTCCCACATCAATTGAAATAGGTTAACCATCAATTTCAATGTGTATTGTGACCAGCTGGACAAATTAAATGTAGCAATCCACCAGTAGGGTATAACACATAAGGGCTTTGTCTTTCATCACAACAATTCAAGATTGCACACTTCTTTGTGTCAGAAGTTGCCGGAGCTTAGGTGGAAAGTTTTGCCACACTTTCCATATTTGCTTGACTTTGTGCCTTCAGATTTCCACCTATTTCTCTCTCTTAAAAATTCATTAAATGAACAGACTTTTAATTCTGTAAAGGATGTAAAAATTCACCTATAAAAGCTTTTTTAGCTAGTAAAGGTTGGACATTCTTTGAGCTAGGAATAATGGATCTGCATGCAAGACGACTGAAGATACTGCAACAGAACGATTATTATATTATTGATTGAAGAAATTGCTTTGCATTTAAAACTTGTTTTTTATTTTCACTTAAAAAACCACATAGACCTCTTGGCCAATATAATGAAACATTTGGCATCATGTGCTTGAGAAGACCCATAAAGTCAAGTTAAATTGCAGATGTGGCAGATACTGGTGTCACACAAATGGCACGTAAAAGTACCCGTTACAGTGTGGTTAGTGTTAGGAAGGGCATCCAGCCATAGAAACTGTGCCAAATCAAACTGGAGCCTGGTGCAACCTTCCAGCTTGCGAGCCCCGGTCAAACTGTCCAACCCATGTCAGCATGGACAATGGACATTAAATGAGGATAATGATATCTGATTCTATTTCTACATTAATATTTAACATATCATTGGCCTTGTGCCAAAAATTTGAAACCAGTATCTAGCATATCATCATTGTATCTTCATTGTATTAGAAATTCAAACATAGGCGCAGGAGTGACTGTGTGGTAGGTAGCTTGTTTACCAACCACATGGTTCCGGGTTCAGTCCCACTACGTGACACCTTGGGCAAGTGTCTTCTACTATAGCCTCGGGCTGACCAAAGCCTTGTGAGTGGATTTGGTAGACGGAAACTGAAAGCCAGTCGTATATATGTATATATATATATATATGCGTGTGTGTGTTTGTATGTCTGTGTTTGTCCCCCTAGAATTGCTTGACAACCGATGCTGGTGTGTTTATGTCCCCGTTACTTAGCGGTTTGGCAAAAGAGACCGATAGAATAAGTACTGGGCTTACAAAAGAATAAATCCCGAGGTCAAGTTGCTCGATTAAAGGCGGTGTTTCAGCATGGCCGCAGTCAACTGACTGAAACAAGTAAAAGAGTAAAGAGTATAGCTTAAAATTTGATACAGTTTATTTTTGTTCTTTCAGAGAAATTGCAATGAATTGGACTTTATGTATTTTTGCACTTAATTCAGTTTACATTTTTTTAATAATACTTTTTTCTTTCTTTCAGGTATAATTGTGAGGATGAATTTTGTTACAAAGACCTCTCTCATCTCCGGGGAGTTAAATACATCACCTGGGAAAAAAGTGATAAACTTACACCTGAAGATGAGGTGACTTACCAATTAATATGCATCATTTTTTAACAAAATTATTGTGATTTATAACTGTATATTTTGTTTCTTATTTGAATACGTATAGGTTGTGTTCTAACATTGCCACATACTCCTCAGGTTGGTACTAATAAAATAATGTATTGTTGAGTTCACCTGTGCCAGTGACATGTAGATAACTACTTGACTTGAAAAGATATTGTAAGTACCAAGGTTAATTTGTCCAACAAGATAGTACCCCAACATGGCCACAGTCTAGTGCTGAAACAAGTAAAAGAAAGATATTTGTTTAAATAGAATTTTTTTAACTTGTATTTCAAGTCATCATTATCATCATTGTCGTTTAACGTCAGCTTTCCATGCTGGCATGTGTTGGACGGTTTGACTGAGGGCTGGCAAGCCAGAAGGCTGCACCAGGCTCGTCTGATCTAGCAGAGTTTCTACAGCTGGATGCCCTCTGAAGAGTGTAGTGGGTGCTTTTTACATGCCATCGGCATGAGGGCCAGTCATGTGGTACTGGCATCGACCACACTTAAATGGTGCTTTTTATGTGCCACCGGCATGCGAGCCAGTCAGGCAACACTGTCAACGACCATGCTTGAATGGTGCTTTTTACATGCCACCGGCACAGAACCAGTCAGCCAACACTGGCATCGATCAACCTCAAATGGTGCCTTTTATGT
Organism: Octopus sinensis; assembly: GCF_006345805.1. Classification (NCBI taxonomy): domain Eukaryota; kingdom Metazoa; phylum Mollusca; class Cephalopoda; order Octopoda; family Octopodidae; genus Octopus; species Octopus sinensis. Next base: position 53,343,773 of record NC_042997.1, on the reverse strand, counting down.
GCCACTGGCATGGGTGCCAATCACGTGGTACTGTCATCAGCCACAACAATTCACTTTATTCAACAGGTCTTCGTAAGTGCAGTTTATTGTCCAATGATTGAAGGGTATGCTGCACTGGCATAGGTCACAGTTACGGTCTCACTTGGCTTGCCAGGTCTTCTCAAGCACAGCATATCTCCAAAGATCTCGGTCCATTGTCATCGCTTCCATAAGGCCCAACGTTTGAAGATCATGCTTCACCACCTCATTCCAGGTCTTTCTGGGTCTATCTCTTCCACAGGTTCCCTCTACTGCTTGGGTGTGACACTTTTTCACACAGCTTTCCTCATCCATATGCAACACATGACCATACCTGCACAGTTGTCTCTCTTGCATACCACGTCTGATGCTTCTTATGTCCAACTTTTCTCTTGGGGTGCTTACACTCTGTCATGTATGCACACTGACATTGCACATCCAGCAGAGCATACTAGCCTCATTCCTTGCAAGCTTGCACATGTCCTCAGCAGTCACGGCACATGTAGCATAGCTGTTCGCACATGTGTCATACAGTCTACCTTCACTCTGAGCGCGAGGCCCTTTGTTACCAGCGGAGGTAGGAGCTCTCTGAACTTTACCCAGGCTATTCTTATTCTAGCAGCTAGACTCTTAGAGTATCCACCCCTGCTACTGACTTGGTCACCTTGGTAATGAAAGCTATCAACTACTTCTGGCGTTTCTCCCTGGCATGTGACGGAAGCTGTTTTCTGCACATTTTCAGTGTTTATTGCCCCTGAACATTTGCCACACACAAAAACTATCTTCCCAGTTAGCCTTCTCTTAATATCGCTGCACCTCTTATGTGTCCATAGCTTACACTGGGTACATCTTATGGAGTTTCTACCCACACCTTTTCTGCAGATCGAGCAGGGATTTGTGATTTGTCTTCCTTCTTACTTATTAAGACTTTTGCTAGATTGACTCTAAGGCCCTTCAATTCTAGACCTTGCTTCCACACCTGAAACTTCTCTAGTTCTGATAGTGACTCAGTTATTAGTGCAAGGTTAGGGTTAGGGAAGCTCCCTGGGACATCCTGTCTTGAACTCCTCTGTTATTGCCTGGAGGACTATGATAAAAGGGGGCTGAGGACTGATCCTTGGTGGACCCCTACCCTTACCTGGAATTCTTCACTATACTCATTGCCACCCTCACCATACTGACCACATCTTTGTACATGGCTTGTACAGCTCTCACTAACCACTCATCTATCCCTAGTTTCCCCATTGACCACCAGATAAGGGATCAGGAGACCTGGTCTAGGGCTTTCTCCATGTCAATGAAAGCCAGCTATTGAAATAAGTTCTCATAGGATAAATTAATATTTCATTTGAAATTGCTCTCTCCCTTTCTATATATATTTGTGTGTGTGTTTGTATTCTGTATATAAATTTTTCTAAACTTTTTGTTTTTTTGTTTTTTAGGGCAATCATCCAACATTAGGACCACATCCCAAGTTTACAAATTATTCTTTTGATGTTAAAGAATTCATGAGGTTAATTATTGGGGCTGCTGATTATGTTCTTAGTCATAAGTTATTTTGGGAGAAACATCAAGAACTATATAAACCTCCTTCCAAAACTGAACTTTGAAACATACTGATGTCTGTGAGCAATTACCCACATATACTGTTAACATGAAGAACATCATTGAAAATAAATAAACAACAGCAATTAACAACCAAATGCTACTTGGTGAAGCATTGAATAGAATTGTATCTTAATTTGTGATTCTTTCAATGAATTATGGTGTCAAATAACGAAAACAAAGCTATAAAAATATATTTTCATAAAAACAAATGTTTCTTGTAACAGTTAATATTTTCTGATAAAAGTTCTATATGAAAACAAGGCATATCTAAAGTTGATTATTTTTCTTAAATTAAACTTTCTAAATTTATCCTGAGTAATCTTTCAGTATGTATAAAAAAAAAACTTGTTTATATTATATAAATTTTGTATTCTTTTCAAAGTTATATTTAAAATCTTAAATTATATTCTCACAAGAACAGTTACAGTTGATCAACATATACTTACTTCATGAATACATGTTGGTCAACAGTTGGTGTTGTTTTTGTACATTTTTAGTACATTTAACAGTGTATTTGATAGGGCAAACACATTACTGTGCCTTATCTAACTTGTATTAACCAGCTAATTTTTTACTGGATCATCTTTGTTTTGAAGTCCACTTTTTCGTACTTGCATAGGTCAGATGGAATTTGATGAGCCAGATTTTCCACAACTGGATACGCTTCTTGTTACCAACCTTTACATGTTTCCAGACAAAGTAATATTTTCCTATGCAAAATATTGGAAACAAAGGTCCATCACTCATATGACAGTATTATTTGTTCACATCACATGATGTCAAAACGATTACACAAAAACACATCCAAGTGTGTACACGCACACACAGACACACAAACACATATCTTTATCTTTTACCTGTTTCAGTCATCAGAATGCAATCATGATGGGGGACCACTTTAAGGGTTTAGTCAAACAAATTACTTCTGGTACATTCTTTATCGGTCTCTTTTACTAGACAAGTAAGTTACAAGAATATAAACAAACCAACAACAGTTGTCAAGTAGTGGAGGGGGATAAACACACACATACACATTCTCTCAAACACACATGTCAAGCTTCCACACAGTTTATGGGCTTCTTTCAATTTCCATCAGTCACTTGCAAAGCTTTGATCAACACAGAGCTATAGTAGAAGACACTTTCCTAATGTGCCATGCAATGGGGACTGAATTCAAAGCCATGTTGTTGGGAGCTGAACTTCTTAACCACACAGGTATGCCTCCACCTATATTTTGACATTATTATTAGGTGTGTGTCTACATTTGTATGTGTGTAAAAGATGACACAAAAGAGTCCTGTGTCATAGATCAGTATTGTTATGGTAATGTCTAGAGACGGAATTTTTGTTGCAATAATTTGGTTGCATATGATTTATTTTAACATAATGTTAAAAAAAATAACCTTTTTCACATAAAATTTATTGGAACTTAAGAAAAATATGAAATTGTCAATAGCGTATTCTTTAAGCAAATTATATTGTCAGTTTGTTTGAGAGAAGAAATTAAAAGGAATGAGAAGGAAAAATTAGTTTTCACTGCAAAATAAATGTATTCATTTTTTTTTTTTTTTTGATAAAATTTAATTTCTGTTTCCATATTGTGATGGATTGATTTATTTTACAAAATTTAATTTTTTTCATATGAATTTCTTCCTTTTATTTATTTATTTATTTATTTATTTGTTCTATCAAATATTTCACCAAAAAGGTAAAGGAACATTGTAAAACAAACTTTCTAAATATTAATGTCTATTTTGTCCCTTCCACTTTTTGGTAAATTACTATAGGATTGGATGGAAACTTGCTATGAGCTAAGTCTATGATCCATCTTCAATTTCTGGCACTCTTTAATTTCTCTTTTTTTTTTTTTTTTTTTTTTTACTAATTATCTTTAAGAACACCTTACAATATTCTCATTAATCTTCTTCAAAAGTTCTTGGTCCACGTCTACTTGAAGACATAATGGGAAACTATTCAATGAACTTTTTCTTAGATATTGTCACATTCATAGCAAGTTGCATCCTGAAACTGATACATACTGAATTTTCATTGAAAACAATTTTTTTTTTGCTTGATTCAGAATTTAAAAGACAAAAAATATATCAATACTGCTCATTGGACTTTACTGCAAGATGTTAAGTACTTACACTTATAAGATTCTTTCTGAGTATTAGTTATGATTTCCATTTTTTTTCTTTCTTTTTTTCCCCTTTAGCAAACACTATGTTAACAGAAAATTATTTTGATATATGTATTAGTAGAAAAATAAATAAAAATATTGTATGCATTAGTGGATATTTTATTGTGTGTGTGTGGGTGCAACTTTAAATTTATCTCTCAAGAGCACTGATCTAAAAATACCTCATCAACTAATAATTTTAGCACTTGATTAAATTTATTGTTTTATTTTATTTCATTCATTAATAAATTGACTTTATCCACATTGGTTTGTCATCTACATAAATTATTTGTAATCTCTATAATTTCTCTGAAATTGTTGCAGGGTTAAAGAATTTTATATTTTTACTTTAGATCCAATCTTTGATAAATTGATTTTGAATACTTGTTTGCTTCTAATAAATGTTTATTCTGTACGGGAGACAGGGAGTGTACAATTCATAATAATTATTACTATCATTAACATAGTAGCATTTGATGTTCCATCCTATAGGCTTTGGTTCACACCTCCAACATGATTCAAAATATTTTAAATGATATATTGAAGCATGAGATAACTCACGTAAAGTGTTGAAAAACAGTCATTTGTTTGTTCGTACAACAATCAAAAAATAATTGAAAGAACCTCTGAATGGAAATTAAATTAAAAGCCACCATCCATAATGAGTATTACTTCAATGGTTTGATTATGCTACAAAGCTCCTAGGCATGTCTTCAACATGTGTAACAAATACCTTATGAGTAGAATTTGCAGAAGCCTTTGATTATAAAAAAAACGCTGCACGACTGGGTCAATCCATTGGCCTGATAATACAAGCTTCTAGGTTAGCTGGCTGGTCTTTGTACCTGCCAATCAGTTTGTTTCTTGCATTTCTTGCACATCTGGGCCTTTCAGTGGTGGCTTCCATGATAGTTTGTTGTGTTCTGTGATTTTACATCAATTTTTTTCTTTTTTGTGTGTGTTCCAAGTGAGCATTGTGAAATTTCACCATGTCCAACAGTGACACTGATGAAAATTTCCTTAGTGAGTCTGATTTCTCCCAGCTTAGCAGTGAATCTGACACTGAAACTGATGAAAATAACCAGGGAAATAATGAGAAGATCAAAATGACGACGGTGATGAAAATGTTGTGAACCCTTGGTTTAGGATTGGGGATTCTGAACTTAGATAGAGATGACCCCTATGAATTCTTAGAAAATATAGGGCCTAGAAATATGCCACAAGGCATAAGCACCCCAGTGGAACACTTTATGCTGTTTTCACATGGAATCTTATTCAAAAATAAGTGCATGCCCTCTGTAGGGCTTGTGAAAAGGACTCTGTCTTCCTAGCAAGGAAATTCTAAATGAGGCTCCACCTCCAAAGTGTTAAACAACCTCTCTAAGGGTGGGGGGAGCCTTGAGAAATTGCTCACTGTACCTCCACTCAATCATAATAAGCTATATCCAAAAGCGGCTATGCTGTTAAAGAAAAAGGGGAAAGCAGTGTAGAAGTTAAAATTTATCCTAGAATTTAATCCTCTAGCATTTAAGGTGGCCATATCTGGCCAAAATATTCTACTTGCTTTATGTTCAAACCAGCCAGATCCTGTCTCTCACTCCTACCCTATATGTCATTCCAAAAATATGCAATATGTTTCAAGGTGGTGCTCTAGCATGGCTACAGTCAAATGACTGAAAGATTAAAAGATTAACCTTATGATCGAAATCTTGAAGCTACAAGATAATGTATGATTAATTTAAAACAAAATGAATGAATAAACATTACATCTGACAGAGTAATCTGAATGTTAAAAGGTTAAAAACATGACACAGAATTTGTGATAATATATGGATGTGCTTCCTTGGAATGAAAAAATGCTATGGTGATGATGAGCCTCAAAACCTGATGCAATCACATTTTATTTCATCAAATTATATATAAATTTACAGTTTACATGAGGCTCCACCCTTTCTCACAATTCTGTTGCCAGGTGTTACGTACCTGTGTCTACTTCCATTGTTTGAATTGCAGTGAGAAGATATAAGCACTCATGCTTCTGATGACAAGTCAATTCTTTTTACTGCAATTGATATTTTTCTATTATATATATATATATATATTTTATAAGGGTGCATATGATATACCATCAAATCATATTATGATGCTTTTGTCACTGACTAGCTGCCATTTTAGCTGCCATCAGCAGATCAAGATATGTGACATTTATTTAATTCTAATGTCAATATTGATAGTTTATATTTCAGTAAACAGTGTGACTGCCAAGACAGATCTCACCTCCCATTTTTTTAAAAAAAGAAATTTTAGATACAGGATGTGAATTGTTGGAGTGGATAGAACAACTGTAGGGAGAATGGGATTTAAGCTTAGATAATGACAAGAGGAAAGAAGAAAATGTACACACTCACAATAGCTATACAATCTAATATCTTCAGGCATTTTGTCAGTTTGTGATAGACTAAACATCTCCAATATTGACAAGTTCCTGATAGACCAGTGATTATTTTTGTTGTTGTTGTAAGGATTATATGTGAAACTTTAAATTTACCAGTTGAGAAATGTAAAAATCAAGCAGAAATCCCTATAGAGCAAAGCATTTCAGAAATTCACAAAGAATAGGAATATATAAAAGCTGGAAGGATCCCTCCTCTCAAACTGCTGGCCTTGTGTCTAAATTAGAAACAATTTATTTCTCCATAAAGTTTAATGAATGTTCAAGATGAGAAAGCCAGATTTACAATAACACTGACAGCACCATTATATTAGTTTCAAATTTTGGCACAAGGCCAGTAAGTTGAGGGGGGGGAGTAAGTTGATGTAATAGAACCCAGTGCTCAACTGGTACTTATTTTAGCAACCCCAAAAGGATGAAAGGCAAGGTTGACTTTGACAGAATTTGAACTCAGAATGTAAAGACAGACGAAATGCTGCTAAGCATTTTGCCTGGCACAGTAACAATTCTACCAGCTTACTGCCTTAACAGCATCATTATATTAACATTTACTCAATCAGCAGATTTCTTGCAGCTGAAATTAAATAACTTGCCTATTATATTCCATAACCATTTCTTGTTGAGTATTATGGTTTTTATCCCTTTTTTACTATATCTAGTTAGCTAGAAACATGAGATGATTCAACATTAATGTTTTTTCCAAGAGCATTTGCAGCATATAAATGTAGTAAAATGGACTCAGCCAGAACTTGAAACATGAATCTGAATATTCAACTTTAACCCTGGTCATCAAATTTGAAGTCAATTGAATCTGAATCGTTACTAGTGCTTACTTATCAACCTCAAAAGGCTGAAAGCAAACTAAACTAAAGCAAGACACTCAAATTTGAAGAAATGTAATTAAATACTGCAAACTATTTTCTACACTCAGCCACTGCAATATCTTCTGCAACATGGTCAATTAATTGAATACACTATATCATTTTTTTTAAAGAATCAAAAGTTAGTCTGCAAATGCAAAACTGAAGCCATGTATAATAAATTTTAATTCACATATACTGCATGGAGTCTAGCTTCCTGAGTACAATCCTGTATTAAAACTCTTATCTTGTTTAGTTGTTTTGCTATCAATAATCATTATTCTTACTAGAAGTAGTCACTAGTCAGTAGAATGTCGAGGATTTATGTCAGCATGAATCAAAATGGGAATAAAAATTGTATATGTTGGAAAGACTAACATTTTGAGTCAGCTAATACTGAAACATGCACCAAAACATGTCTGTTGCTTTCACCAATAGACTTAAGGACCAATTACACTTCCATATTGCAACTGGTATATTTTCTAAAATTTGAATTAATTTAACTGGAGTTGTTGCCCTTGGCTACTTTATATGCTCGTTAATCAAACTTATTCAAGTCACTATTCTATTCAATGCCAGGACTTATTCTTTGTAAGCCTAGTACTAATTCAGCTCCACGAGGCTCCGGCAGGGGATGGTGGTGATCCCTGCTGTACTCTTTCACCACAACTTTCTCTCACTCTTACTTCCTGTTTCTGCTGTACCGGCCTTGTCACTCTCTGTGTCACGCTGAATATCCCCGAGAACTGCGTTAAGGGTACATGTGTCTGTGGAGTGCTCAGCCACTTACACGTTAATTTCATGAGCAGGCTGTTCCGTTGATCGGATCAACCGGAACCCTCGTCATCGTAACCGACGGAGTGCTTCCATCCATCCAGTAATTATTCTATTGGTCTCTCTTGCCAAACCGCTAAGTGACGGGGACGTAAACACACCAGCATCGGTTGTCAAGCGATGTTGGGGAGACAAACACAGACACAAATATATATATAACGGTTTCTCTCTACCAAATCCACTCACAAGGCTTTAGTAGAAGGCCCGAGGCTATAGTAAAAGAGTAGAAGATACTTGCCCAAGGTGCCCTGCAGTGGGACTGAACCCGCAACCATGTGGTTGGTAAGCAAGCTACTTACCACACAGCCACTCCTGTACCTATTGAATGTGAGATGTATTTTATGATTGGTCTCTCATCGAAATATTTATCCAGTTAATGATTCAATAATATACAGTAAAACACTAATTCATACATTTCATTCATTTTACACCCCGCTTCATGTAAATAAAATAATGCAACGATCGTTTAAGAATTTTCAAAATACTTTGTTTTATTTTGTTTTTCCCATATTTCAAAGCAACATATATATCCGTGTGTGTAAGTGCGTGTGTGTGTGTGTGTGTGTGGAAAAGATAAGAAGAAAATGTTTATATGCCCATAATTGCGAAGTTTCACATATTTTGACATCAATCTTGATCTATAGGGTTGTGGATTCAGGGGATTGCATATTCATAAGTTTTTGTATCACGATGGATTAGTTTTTCTCTGAACATCAATTACATGCACTATATGAACATTATGTATAAGACACATGTCCCCCTAGATTTAAGCTGAACTCCCTCATTACATGAATATATGTGCACCACACATATTCATGACTTCACATGAGATACACAAACTTATGAATCCGCAACCCTATGAATGAATTTTCAATCCCTTGGACCAAGTCTGACGGCAAAATATGTGAAACTCCGCAATTATGTGCACATATACGCAAATACGAACAGTTGTGTGCACACATCCAAACACAAACAAAATGCAGGATGCTGGTGTATGTGTGAGTGTGCTAGTGTGTATGTGTGCACATATTCTGCATGGATGTAGATGTATATATATACGTGGCTATTCATATTTATATTTATAAATTTGAACGTGACCAGAACTAATGCAAAGGAGATACAATTACAAGTTGCTTCCTATGATCTGTATATATATTTATTTATTCCAAAATTTCGCATGGTCTTGTGTAGCTTGGTTATATTCACATGCAAGGTGGAGACGAGTGCCTACGTCCCTTGATAATTGGGGAGACTTCTAGACATGAAGCCAATGGTAGCCTTGTTAACCAATAAATAAACAATATATAAATAAACAATATAACAATATTTAACCCCCAATCTAGTGTTGAGCACTCATTCTCACTGTTCGATGGTAGTATGTGTGTGTGTGTGTGTGTGTGTATGTATGTATGTATATATGTATGTATATATATATATGTATGTATATATATATATATATATATATATATATATATATGTATGTATGTATGTATGTATGTATGTATGTATATATATATAATATATATATATATATATATATATATATATATAATATATATATATATATATATATAGTCAATTCAATGAACAAACAATTCAAAAACGAAAGAAACGAAAAGAAAAAGCCAAAAGAGAAAAAAACGAACATGAGGACGTGCACAAGAATTATACTAGTTTTACGCTCGGTGAAAGGAGAGAGTTTTTAACGTTTCGAGCATGGCTCTTCATCAGAAAGGAGAAAGTCGAAAGAAGAAGGAAAATCGCCAACGGCCCATATATATATATATATATTCTTTTATTTATTTAGTGATTTGTATAACATTCATTTTGAGAAATAACAGTCAATTATCCTTCAAACTACACTTTCCTGTCTGTCAAGAAAGAAAATGAAGACAAAAAATTAAAACCAAATAGTACTAGGACTCCTTTCTCTCTCTCTCTCTCTCTCTCTCTCTCTCTCTCTCTCTCTCTCTCTCTCTCTTCTTTTTTTTTCTCTCTCTCTCTTTCTCTCTCTCTCTTACTCTCTTTCTAAGAGTGGCTAAAAAAAGAAAAACAACGAGAGACACATACGAAGATCAAGACTTATCAAAAGAGAAACGTAAAAGTATGATGTCAGTCACAATTAATACATTCGTTTCAAAAAAAAAAAGAAAAAAGAAAAGAAAGAAAAAGAGAGAGAAAGAAATATTAACTTCTTATATAGGTACAAGGTCAATTTTTATGAGGGTCTGGAGTATCGTTAGTAAAATCTACCTCAGCATATTATTGAGACTTATTGTATCGATTCTGGAGAGGTTAATGGGGAAATGAAACTCCGACTTGATTTGAACTATGAAACTTCAGTGACAAAAATTCTATTAGAATTTCTGTCTCGGCCAAGTCAACACCATGTTGATAGAGATGATAGTAAAACTCAGCTTTTATAATTTGTGGAAATATCTGAATTCATGGGACCATTATATATATAAAACTGTAGTTGTGTGAGTGTCTGTCCCCTTCGATTTAGATTCCTAACTACTCCCACATTTTGCGGTGCAGTTTAACCAAATTCGGGTATCTTATAGTCGTGATTCATATCGAGCCCGTCTGGGTATTAGCGCGCGTCTACGATGAGTCTACGATTTTTAAAATAATTTAACATCATTTTTTATTCCATTTTAATGCATAATTTTTCGTGTGTCGATGGCGGCGGAGTTGGCGTCCACGCTCACATCTGCACCTGTTTGCTTCTCCCCCTTCTTCCCTCCCTTGTGAAGCTGTGGGGAAGGGAGTGTAAGGAAATCAACGTCGTAAAGCGTTGTCAAGGAGACCAGCGTTCTTTTAGAACAACGACTTCATGGCTTGAAGACACCAAAACAGAAATGGCTAAGAAAGCCCGAATTGGCATCTATAAGGGAAGTAACTCTCTAAAATGCTTATATAGTTATTTCCCTTACAAACCCGAGCAACGCCGGGCGATACTGCTAGTCAGGTATAAAATGCTAACAAAACAAAATTATTTTAAATACATTATTCGGAATAACAGTCAACCTCTTTTTTGTTCAGATTTGCATCTTTGAACTAATTTCTCAGTATTTTCAAAGACGACACTCCAAGATTTTTACAGGTCAGCGCGTTTATAGATGACGAAAGGAGTTTAATCTCTTCTTGTATTTTGCCACACCTGTACGCACATTTCAGTTATCTATCAGAACTAGCCAACAAACTCTATTTCGTGACAATCTAAATAATACGTTTAGAGATGTTTGCACAAGCTTAGAGAAAAGGAGAAAGAAAAATTAAACGAACTTTGTTTGGAATTTCGTGTCTTGAAGCTGAAATTTTTTTCCTGTAAAGTAAAATGTGACAATTTAGTTAGACTGCTCTTCACTTCAGTGCCAGAAACAACTTTTCCATAGCAAACAAAATGTATTAATACGGTAAACAGAAAAGTATTTTGTCGGTAGATGCTATGTTTTGACGTCGTATTTGTTGAAAACCAGCTTGAGTAGAAATGAAGTCTCCAGTTGTTAGTGATAAAGCGTTTTCTATGAGTAAGAGGTTTGTATGTATGGTCATCAGAATAAACTTGAAAATAAAAGAAAATAAAGACTTTTGTGAACAGTGTTCCAGTTCACCCACCTAATCTGGATGACATTACGGGCAGGGCCTATAAGAGCAAGGATTCAGTCGATAGGCTGATGCGAAGTCCAAAGAGCTAAAGAAGGGTCGTGAATATCTGGCGACCTACTCTCTAGAAATAAAATTCATAGATCTCTCCAGTTACTTTGACAGAGATCTCTCTTTTCCCTATGTAAAGAATATATCGTCTGACTCTAATAAAAAGTTGACGAATAACATTCATGGCCAGAACTGTCAGATATAACCGATTGCGTCTGTTTTTAGTCTTCTACAGCAGATTAGGATTTAAATCAATTGGCCAATTAAAATTGTCTGAATCATGTCCTTCTTAAAGCCCCACATAAATTTAAACTGGTACTTCTAAAACCAAAATCTTCACAAAAATGTGTGTAGAAATTTCTGTCAAAGAAAAGATCCAAGCTACATAGCTTAGAGAAAGCTTTAACGATAACTTTCTTCTTCAAAGGCAAGATTTTGAACTGAAACATTGAAATGAAGCAACATTTTAAAATATATGGAAGTTGTAGTTCTTTTTGTGGGGAACGGGGTTAGTGATCAGTGGATCACTACATTGAATTAATCCAAACAATGGAACTTCTTAGATCTAACAGAGCTGCTATCCAGATGGTTTCTTGTTTTCCAACAGTATGAGCTACTGACAAAACGATAAGTATGAGAGGGTGAACATTTTCAAGTCGTCTAACTGCCCTTTGAGCAAAAGAATGATTTTATTTCAGAATGTGAAGCAACAAATTTTTCTGAAAAGGTGGTCTTGAAAATATTTGTTATCATGCAAGCAACCCAAGATTACTCCAATGTTGAACCGACTACATTTATGTTGAGGTACGCTGGCCAAAATAAGTTTAAGACCGATGATGACAATTCTATTCCTTCATTAATATATTTTTAATAAAACTATATAAAATAATTTTACTTTTAACAGTTTATGTAGGATATTTCTCTTTCGGATGATATAGGCGTTATATATCTTTCTACAATTTGAATAATTTTAATGCGCAATTAATTCAAATGATTAAAAATCGTTGGTAAAAAAAGTTTAAGAATGTACCAACATTATTTTGTTTAAATTAAAAATTTACGGCACAAATGTTCAACGAACAAAAATTTATTATTAGTATCCATTTCCATAGCCATTATTTTCAATTACGGCCTCACAGCGGCCGGACATGGAGTTCGACAAATGAGCACAAAAATCACTTGGAATGTTCTGCCATATTCTTCAATACAATTATATAATTGGACAAATTTGTAGGTTTTTTAGCATGAACTCTTTTAGAAACATAATTTCATAAATTTTCTATCGGATTCAAATCCGGGCTTTGCAGAGGCCCCTCAATAACCACCATATTATTGCGCTCAAAATATTGCAAAACTTACCTAGTTTTATGAACGGAGCAATTGTGCTACTGGAAAATAGATCCCGGTGGCATCTGATTATTTAAATATGTCAGCACGTTTTCATTTGCCAATTGCAGATAGCCTACACTGTTCAGTCTGCCATCAACCTTAACAATTGGACCAACACCTAAGCTACTTAATGCGGCCCACCCAATTACCCCCCCACACACACACACATACTTCCCGCTTGCGCCGTCCTCTTGACACACTTAGGATGGAAGTCTTCAGTTGGACGGGGTCTAACATAAGTCTTTCCGTCTGATCCAAAGATGCAGAAGCGGGATTCGTCACTCCAAAGAACTTCTGACCAGTCTTCGGCCGCCCATTCAGTATGGCGTTTAGCAAGCTTGATCCACTTCTGCCGGTTCGTCTCAGAAATTATTGGCTTCTTTCCAGCGATCCGGTTGAACAGTCCAAATTCTTTTAGCCGGTTTCTGACAGTTTGTGGTGTAAAGCTGATGTCAGTTTCATCAGCTAATTGCTTGCAAATGTCCACTGCTGTTAGGATTTGGTTATCTTCAGAGAGCTTATGAATTCGCCGATCCACCTGTACTATTGTTTTTCTCGGAGCGCCCGTTTTTTGCCGATCTATGTATTGGCCAGTAGCTTGGTAAAGCTTCCATCCTTGAACACAAACCGCTTTGCTGCATCCTAATTGCTTGCTAATGTTCCTGAAGGACAGATTATACTGATGATGCAATGCGATCGTTGCTTTAGTAACTGGGCTGAGACTACGATGCTTTCCCATAGTAAATTAATGTGTAACAATGCTCGATTATTAAGAAAAAAAAAAGAGTGCAGTACGACTAGCCACATGACCACCCATTTGGTTTATTAATTTGTATAATCTTGGTATGGTCTTAAACTTATTTTACCGACAATTTCTAATCATTTGAATTAATTGCGCATTAAATTTATTCAAATTGTAGAATGATATAGAACGCCTATATCATTCGAAAGAAAAAAATTCTACATAACTGTAAAAAGTAAAATAATTTCATATAGTTTTGTTTAAAATATATTAATGAAGGAATAGAACTGTCATTATCGGTCTTAAGATTATTTTGGCCAGTGTATGTTAATTTAAAGGACGGAAGATATGAGGTACAAGAAAAACTTCGAAAGTTCAAAGGCTGTCGTAAAACAGGAAAAAATTGTTCAGTTAATCATGAACACCGTGGAAGAGTATACAATTCCTTTGAGTGACTGTCAGATGTAAGCGAAGGACAACGGTGCCAATATAGCTGAAAAGTACAGTGACATCCTAACGGAAATGCTACAGCGGTTTTTCACCTTCCATCTTCATTTCCAAGATCCGGCTCAACATTCCCGCCATCTACGTCTCCTTTCGTACACAGTTTATACATCAGTATGAAGTGTGTACGAAAGGAGACGCAGATAGCTTTATAGCTGCTACATTAATATGTAACCCTTTCACAATACTACAATTTTGACAAACCTACCAACATATATTGTATACTAGCAGTATCGCCCGGCGTTGCTCGGGTTTGTTTCGACCCTTTAGAATTGTAATTTTTGAAAAGTAAAAATTTTGCATTATGTAGCTTGTTATTCTCTTTAAGTGAACATTTTTCTGGTTGAAATACACCGAAAAATGGCGACACAGAAGTCAAAAAATCGTAAAAAATAGGGATTTTCATAGAAAAAAGCACCTCTTTGATGTAAACAATTTTTGGTGTTAACATGGTCCGATTTCAATTTTTTCTTTTACGGAAGGAAGAGCAAGCCTTCTTCTATCATACTCTCAATTTTGGTCAACTTGCACCGCAGGGTCTCGGAGGGGATAGTGTTAGTTGAAGGTTACCAAACCTGCCATATACAGACAACTTCAGCTTTATATATAGAGAGATTTAATAGAGTTCACTCCAACACCTTCGCTGCACGTGACACGTGACAACTCTGTTCTTTTCGCCTTACCATATACTTTACCACTTGTCATCACCTTCGGCTTTCCAATATTTACCATTTTGCCTCTATGCAGTCCTTCCACCAAGTCTCCACTATAAATACCCCAGATCCTCTGCATACATACATACATACATACATACATACATACATACATACATACATACATACATACATACATACATACATGATAGTTGCAAACTTGTGTTCGAGTATTGAACTATACGCTTGAGAATACATATATAAAACTATGGAACTATAAAAGTATAGAACATAAAAAGCATAAAAACATAAAAAAACTGTGGAACATAAAAGTATGGAACTATACGCATGAGAATATACACCTAAAACAAAACATACAAATATGCACTCATACATAAATAAATGCATGCATACATGCATACATACATACATACATACATACATACATACATAACCTGTTGATGTTGAAATTCCAATGAAATAGCCTTGGATCTAGGTTAGAAACCGGCTCTTTCTCTATTGGCAAGAAATCTTGAAATTAAACTGAATAATGACATACATACATACATACATACATACATACATACATACATACATACATACATACATACTAAACTGAAATCGAGGGGGTCATACATATGCACCGTAGTTGTTATTATTGGGTAGTTTTGAGCTAGCGCAAGCTTAATAACTAGTAATACGCTATAACTTCTAACAATCGTATTGAATGTTGGATTGGCTTTCTTGTAGTTGTGTAATATATATATTTCATTGGCGATTGAATAATTTAACTTTAGAGTAAGTGTATATCAGCAAATTTAAATTTTCAAAGCTTTTCTTTGAAATATATTAACATATTTTGAGCTTTCGATTTTGGCAGATTGCTTAGGCAATGTATTTAAAAATCTACCCTATAGTAACCAACGTTACATTGAATTAAAGAAAGACAGAGTGCAGGATTGTACATATAAACGCATTAGATTTATTCAATGTGAAAATATATTTGCATAATTTAAACAAAAATGAGCTCAGAGAAATAACTCGAGCGGCCAGTGCATGTACTCGAACAACATAGATAAATATTGGTATATAAATACCATACAATATAAATCCTTGATTTATTCAAATTATCTCTATCTCTGTAGGATGTATCATAATTACCAAAATGGCAATTAAGACAAACTTCCATTTGCGCAAGGGAGATAATCTCAAGAATCAAAAATTCTCCAAAGCTAATATGCTGTTAATGAAAAATATAGGCTTATTGTCTGGACAGTGAGGCTTCTTTTCTTACATCGCTTAATTTCTAAAGAGAAAACAGTAGCTCAGTGTTCTGTGTTCTGTTTAGTAATTTACATCGCATGCAGACCGAATATGTTTAAAGAATTGGAACAAAGTGCAGATTGCAATGTTCTGAGTGCAGATGTATTGTGTGTGAACATAAAGAATGCATTTTATACAAAAATAATATTTTCATTAATAAAAAAAAACATCAACAACAACAACAAAAGAAATCAGAGATGCAGCTGGCGAGTTGTCAGTGTATTATTCATGACTCCAAGAGAGCTGCTTGCGAAAAAGTGATCGTTCTTGAAACTGTCGTAAGTTAAATCCGGATCATTGTAATTAGGGTTAGAGATAAAATGCGGTGGTAGATTGTTCGGGCTATGGTAGATAAAACTCCCAGTAATAATTGACGGTTCATCACTCTGTTCGCTATGAACATTTGGTATGTACAGAGCAGGATCGCTGGAACCGAAACTATCGAAATTTCCAAAAGGATGTGGGTATCTATACGGTTGGACGTATTGCGGTCGCATCGCCATCGGTCTGAACATTGGTGGATAATATGGACGTGAAATATTCTGCAGAAAGAAAAGATCACCCATATTTAAATATTATTAACAAGAAACAAAGAAGTATAGGATATGTGTGTATGTATGTATGTATGTATGTATGTATGTATGTATGTATGTATGTATGTATGTATGTATGCATGTATGTATGTATGCATGTATATATATGTATTTACGTATGTATGCATGTATGTATGTATGTGTATACACACTCACACACACACACACACACACACATATATATATATATAGGCAAGCTGCCAGAATCGTTAGCATGCCGGGCGAAATGCTAAGCAGTATTTCGTCCGTCCTTATAGTCTGAGTTCAAATTCTGCGGAGGCTGTCTTTGCCTTTCCTCCTTTCGGGGTCGCTAAAATAAGAATCAGTTGAACACTAGGATCGATGTAATCGACTTAACTACTCCTGGATATGAGTATAAAAACTGCATTCCGCTGTCAAGCCATGTCAAACCAGTGTGACAGGAGTAGGCCCATCAATATGATCTTAAGCTCAAATTTACGGCCGTCGTTGGGTGGAGAGAACACACCGAGGCCTCAAGCCTACAATGGACTGAACATAAGTAATCCAATCCAATCCAATATATATGTATATATATTCGCATGTTATGTTAATATACATTCTCAAAATGTTCCAGCAGATTTCAAAGGGAATATATTACGTAAATGCTCTCGTATTTCGCCTTCAAAAAACTTCTTTCAAAAGTGTTCTCTGGAGTTGAAATACAAAAGCGTTTAATAAATTCACGTTCAAATCTGTTGGGCAGTATTAGGGATGAAAATGTACATCATATTTTTGATTCTCGCTATTTTACGTGCGCATGAGGATAATTTGTGTTACATATATACATATAAGGTTTTAGTGAGAAATCTGGGAGCTAGGCATATGATGAAGACTTAGAAGAGGGATGGGTATGACAAACGAGCCTGTCGGAGAAAGAGGTATGTATCTGGATTGTTCAAAAGCACAGAAATCATTCAAGAAGAGAAAGAAATGAAACAGCGTATCAGTGAGACACGTTGGTGAGCAAATCTTTGCTAAGAACCTCAAGTGCCTTCATTTATATACATCCACGCTTGTATATATGTAGCAACAGCCACGCCATGGATCTTTGTAAACTGCTGGTATTCTCAGGCTCTGAAAATGAAACGTGGGACGTAGTTATACAGAAAATTCGCCATAAGAGATCACTAGAGATTGCAAAGTCAAGCTTTTGTGGTAATTTTGAGGCCTTTTTATGTGTAATGATGTTATCATCTGGTGTTATCTACTTTATGACGTTGGTTATCATTATGATCCCTGCTTTACATATTGTAATGACTATAAAACTTTGTTAAAATAAATCAATTGGTCACTCGAAACTTACGTGGCTACTACTGATTCTTTCGTACATTTGAGCCATCTTGTCGTGGAAATAATCGGAACTATCAAAAACTGGTACCATACGCCTGCTACGAAGATTTTTCCGCAGTTGAATTCGTCGACGACTGAAATAAATTATTAACGAGTTAAATATTTTGTATAAATTTCTATTATTAAATTTTTTTTTTTAGGAGTGGTGTGTTGGCAGAACCGTTAAAGCATCTTGCGATGTCTTTTTTTTTTTCTAGTTCATTATATAACGAATTCAAATCACATTGAGGTTAACTTTGCGTTTTATCCGTATCAATCAATTTCTGCTATCGATCGAAGATCTGTGCCAACAGGTAATGGGCTACCATGGAACAATAACTTCCAAATTACCGCCCACTTGTGCGGTCGACAAGTGAAGTGACACACCGGTTGTTGCACCCGCCATCACACTATCTATCTGTAACACTGTATATTGATACCAACACGAAGTGCACACATACATATCCTAACGTTCATTCATGTATACACTCACTCTTACCAAACGCATAAAGAACGAATTTTCAAGGATTAGTAACTTGAAATGCCTTTTTCTTAACCACTTCCGCTCTATCACTTGATTGACTTCCACATATTTTTCTGCTGGATCTTCTGGAATTATTAGTCCCAGTTTCTCGTTGCCCATTATGAAGCAATTTAAATAAAGAAGGACAATATCTATGAGCAAAACTATTCATACAGCTATCGAAATACGATCTCATTGTTTATCAAAACCAGTTAGAAAATGCGTCACACATTCATCTAATTAATTGTCGTATGCAGATCACATGATATATATTTCTTTACTGCCCACAAAGGGATAAACATAGAGGGGACAAACAAGGACAGACAAAGGGATTAAGTCGATTACGTCGACCCCAGTGCGTAACTGGTACTTTATTTATCGACCCCGAAATGATGAAAGGCAAAGTCGACCTCGGCGGAATTTGAACTCAGAACGTAACGGTGGACGAAATTCGGCTACGCATTTCGCCCGGCGTGCTAACGTTTCTGCCAGATCACCGCCTTCAAGATCACATGATATATTCTTCTGTGCACATGCATGATCTTTTCATCAGTTTTCTTTTTCCTTTTGCATGAAGAGACACGAACACAAACGCACATTGTGTGTGTGGGGGGGATGGGGGGTGAGTGAATGTATGTACACACACACACATTCTTATATATATACATGCATTAAATTAGCATCACCTTCTGTGCATCATACAAAATGTACACACGCCGTTACACGGTATAATGCTGTAGAGTTGTCTGAGATAAAATCTCCACAGACTTCTATTAAAAAACAATATACATCGCAACGAGACGAAGGACATCGCTACAGTGATTTTCGAGAAAAACAGATGCGTTTCGCCTTTGCTGAGGCTAGCCAATGTCCTGCACTTAACTGTTACCTGCTTAAACCGAATTCGTGCTTCGTTATACGAGAAGCAGTGAATAAAACACTCTCCAGTCTCATGCCATCTAACGATTTGTATGCATTGAGCATGACACTCACTCTTTACTCTTTTACTCTTTTACTTGTTTCAGTCATTTGACTGCGGCCATGCTGGAGCACCGCCTTTAGTCGAACAAATCGACCCCGGGACTTATTCTTTGTAAGCCCAGTACTTATTCTATCGGTCTCTTTTGCCGAACCGCTAAGTGACGGGGACGTAAACACACCAGCATCGGTTGTCAAGCGATGCTAGGGGGGCAAACACACACGCATAAACATATATATATATATATATATATATATATATATACACATATATACGACAAGCTTCTTTCAGTTCCCGTCTACCAAATCCACTCACAAGGCATTGGTCGGCCCGGGGCTATAGCAGAAGACACTTGCCCAAGATGCCACGCAGTGGGACTGAACCCGGAACCATGTGGTTGACAAGTTTAATTTAATGCTCTTTCAATTGCATATACCGTTTTTTTTTTGTTGTTGTTTTAGATTGATACCCGTGTATCATATTATTTTTTTAGGTTGAAAGTTTCTTTATCATAATGACAAATTAATACAATGCTGTTAATGTTTTGTAATAAATTGCTACATACTACACTCCTTTTCTGTTACATGTGGACGAAAATCGAGGGAGTGAGTGTTAAAAGGGTGAAATACACAGAAAAAAGTTTTAGAAACAAGACATTTTTAAAATTCCACTCTT
The DNA here is from genome assembly GCF_006345805.1 of Octopus sinensis. Taxonomy (NCBI): domain Eukaryota; kingdom Metazoa; phylum Mollusca; class Cephalopoda; order Octopoda; family Octopodidae; genus Octopus; species Octopus sinensis. The sequence goes on along the minus strand of NC_042997.1, from coordinate 53,323,431 downwards.
ACCTTTTTTTTCTTATTTGCCATTTTTTTATACATGCAACTATCAGAATTGACAGGGTAACAAGTGCAAGAGATCCAAGTACACCACCCACTACGTAGTCAGTCGGGAAGGAATTCTCCTAGAAATTATAACGATATCAAAAGTATATAAATGGATTTAAGATTTCCTGATCTAGAGATACGGTTTAAAAAAATCAAAAACAACATCTTAAGTCTAAATTTCATATTTCTTTCTTTGACAATCCACACTGGAATTTTAATCTAAAGCTGTATCAAATGCATATATTATTTTAATTCGAGCCTGGTTAACTTTCGCACAAATGAGAAAGTATTTTTTTCTTTCGACTTCTATATTTGAACATGCATTTTCGATTTAGCTCAAATCGTCTGGTGTATTTGTTACTGAGAAGACCAAACCAGGCTGAAATACTTGTCTGGCGATAACCGAACGCCAGTAAATCGAACTCACTATCTCATGATTGTGAGTCCGACGCCCTAACCACCGAGCCATGCGCTTTCACACGCTATAAGTAATACATAGCTAAAATTCGGTCTGGTGCCGAGTTAGACGAAATTAATATTTTGTTTAAATATTTTCAACTAGCAGCCAAGGAAAATCATGTGAAATATTATATTCTATCAAATTTCTTCATATTTCCGTATAGCATTCAAATAGTCTTCCACTAAGCAATGAAAATCAGTTTAATATTGTAAATTTATATTTAAATATATACCTTACCGCTTGGATTAGATTATTTGACCAAGATAGATTTGGACATCTTACTGGAGTTTCACATTTAAATGATGAACTGACAACACAGAAACCACGTTTAGAGTCAAACTCTTTTCTTCCGGGACAAAGTCGCTTGATTAAAAACTGACCGTCATATCCACATTCATAGTATTCCCGACATGTGACTGCATCTCTGAATCTTTCACCTGCAGGACACGGCAGTGAGACCTTTCTACAGAGATCTGTCAAAATACGAATGTAGGACACATGTGAAATTTTTTAAACTACGTTGCCAAAAGATTTTAATAGAAATCAAATCATTCGAACTTATTGGATTGTCTTTTTATAATCCGTTACTTTTAATGATACTGAATGTTTCAAATGAGCAAAATTGTGGATCTCTCAGTACGCAATCTTAAAGTATAAGATATTTTCTGCAAAATTGATTAACAGTGCAAAATACAATATCGAATACTCTGTTTGGATATTTCAAATGTATGAAGGCTGATTTCCTGATATGATTAGAATAAAGCAAATTATTTAAACAAATTAATATGCCGTGTATGTATATACAATTTTCTTTACGAAATACGAGGTATGGGCTATATGGAAAAGCGAGGCATTGGATACAATAACATTGAGATAGTTTTCAAAAGTATTGACAGATATTTTTTTTTTCACATTCCACCATATCTCAAACTTCTACAAGTAGGAAGCAGGGATCAGTGGAATATCACATCTCTACAGAGTCATAATGAAAAATGTCAACACGACCTCTGCCACCACATCAAGTGTTATTTCCTACACATAGATAGAATTAACAATTTACAGTATTAATTTTTAATTTTTGCGTACCGTAATAAACACACTGTATCTATCTCTTTCTATATATATATAAATGGCAATTTCTATCTGTCTGTCGTCCTGTCTGTATGTTTGTTACCATCTTTGCATCTATGTTACACCAACATCCAGTTCAATAATAGGCTAATTGGATTTCAATAAAAATCTATAATATGCTCTCCAGGTCATGGTCGTGGTCGTGGTAATGGTGGTTGATTCATCATATAAACCATATTGAATCATTCCAATGCAAAAAGGAAAGATCATGAATGAGTCACTCGATCTCTTTAACTTTGACAGGCGTTTACTATCACATTTAACGTTTATCTATATTAATCGTTTCTTCTTCACTCCCATATCTTTCGTTCCAACGCATACATTGAGCCATACAAAAATTAATCTTACAAGTCTGCTTGGAATTTTTCTTAGCGCAGCCATTCAAAAAATAAAGAAAGAAAGAAAAGAAAAGAAAAGAAAAAGAAAGAAAATTAGGTGAAGATTTTGGTGAAGATAAGAGTTAGTTGAATCAAAAGCAAGTGGTAGAACAACAGTGCAGCAATACTTAAAGAAAGAGTGATGTATAGTCAGACTTATTCCTGGAATGGAGGTGACATGTTTCGTCATTTGCATGTACCAAATGTGACCACCAAGCAATAGAGAGTTAGTTGACCCAGCGCATATATGTTTCATCAGCATGTGCTGGAAATTGTTGTATTGGCTGTTTGTCGAGTGAAAGGTAAGTATGTTGGTTGATCTTTTAAGGACTGGCTGAATGCATAAGCTGTGATATGTTTGTAAATGTAATCAACAGGTAGGTTGACAAACACGGATTCACAACAATAGAAAAAAATAACGAGATTTAAGTTTATGGCTTTAAGTAAGAAAAAGAGCTAACATTATACGTAGGTGTATAATTACCTGCATAAGTATGCATATACAAGTGTGTATGTATATATGCATCCGTACGTGAGCATGCAAAGAACTTTTATTGCCGGATTGGGTGATAATTTTAAATGGTATTCAAGGAAAAAGTCTTAATATCTATATGTCTTTATTAAATTTAATATTCAGACTTTTCCAGAAATAGTAGACAGCTGAATTGTCAGAACATAGATTCCACGTGAGAAGTCTCCCGACAATATTTTGACAAGCTCACTGTTATGTCCGTGGTCAAACCACTTATTTAAGCGATTCTAGTTTTCTAATCCAACTAGTGTACAATCTTCTACATTTACTTACTTTTCCATCACTTCTTTTAGTGTGGTGAAGTCAACTTTTCGTTGATGAGGTCATAATAAAGCTTAAATATACTGGGGTTGTCTCCGGTATTTGCGCCATTCACTAATATTGTTTTCCCTCTCAGCATAATTATTTCTAAATAGTGTTTAATGTATAAAATATATTTTCCCTAACTGAACTAAACTACTTTTAACTTAAATATCAGGTTCAGCTCGCCCTAAATTAATGCTGTAAGGTTATGTAGTTCAACATTGTAAGCAGCCGCAGTAAGGTTAGATCAGCGAGAATTTTGTTAGCTCACTGTATTCAGTTCATGATCTCCGCTGAGTATAGCTTCGAGAAGGATGGATTTCACTTTGCTCTAAATTAATTGCATAAAGAGTCTTTAGTACACTCCAGCACCTGACACCTATCTACCCACACACGCCGCAAAGACACACAGGCTTTGGACATACCATTCCTCAATGCATCAAGTATTTCCTCACTTTTCAAAACTGACACCAAATATTTCTGCAAGGCTAGCGAAGACAATGGGAATACTCACTAGTGCATTCTCCTTTCCAATCTCGTGGAGGCCAGATTTTAAATTAAGTCCCAACAATACAGTACTAACCATCACCAAAAGGAAATTATGTTCATTGTAAATGTTGGACTGTTAAATAAATTCATTTGTTTCTTTTCCATGTTATTTCCATTAATGCAGAAAATGTTTTAATGCAGTGATTGATGGTTTTATTTTAGCGCTATTTTTCCTCTACAACATTTTGGTTTTACCTCTTTTCAGACACAAAACAATTAAGTGTCAAGTAGAACAAAATGAGAATTTTCGATACCTGCTTCTCTTTGGTTTCAATCAAGGTTCCAAAGCTGCCGAAGTCGCTCGAGACATGCTGTGTACGGAGAAGGCGCAATTACTGAAATGGTTTTCACGCTTCAAAGAGGTAAAATTCAACCTTGCAGACTCCCCGCGTTCCAGCCGATTTATTCAGTTCGATGAGAATTGATTGAACAAGCTCAACCACGAAGATCTGCACCAATCGATAAGGAAATTGGCCCATCGGATAGGTGACCTTCATTCGATGAATAAGGTCCAAAACTCTGTGCATGGGTGCCACACACTCTGAACGAAAAGCGACAAACTCTAGTGTTCCTTCATCGCCTCCAGTTTGCTCGCTCGATCCAGCTGAAACGACCCGACCGGCGACATGGCGTGTTTCTTCAACACGACATCGCTCGCCTCTACGTCGTTAATTCGACCAAAAATACTATTCAAGAGCTCGGCTGGAAAGTTCTACTGCAAGCCACGTTGTCTCCTGGTATAGCACCTTCAAATTATTTTCTTTTTCCGTCGCTCTCCCAAATAGTCTGCGAGATGTTTTGTTCAACAACGACGTGGAGCTAAAAGCGTGGTTCGATGAAATCTTCGAGTCCAGATCCCATAATTTCTATCGTCACTGACAAGCTAGTGGAACGTTAGCAAAAAGTCGTAAACAATGAAGGAGAATATATTACTAGTTGATTTGCTGAAATTGTTGATAAAAAAAATAAAGATTAAAGTAAATAGAAAAAAAGACGAAAGAATTTATCAGAAAACCCAATACATCACATCTGAGGTGCAACCATATCTAATAAAGGCGGCGAGCTGGCAGAAACGTTAGCGCGCCGGGCGAAATGCTTAGCGGTATTTCGTCTGTCGTTACGTTGTGAGTTCAAATTCCGCTGAGGTCGACTTTGCCTTTCATCCTTTCGGGGTCGATAAATTAAGTACCAGTTACCCACTGGGGTCGATGTAATCGACTTAATCCCTTTGTCTGTCCTTGTTTGTCCCCTCTATGTTTAGCCCCTTGTGGATAGTAAAGAAATACATATCTAATAAGTCAAAGCAAAACTACTGCTTTCTTGCGAAAGGTTTTATCCCCAACTTACACCGATATCAAATCAAAACGAAAAATGGATAAAGCAAAACCTGGTTGAAATGGCCAATTTCTTATATAGCCCAAATACCTTTGTATTGTTCTAATTATACTGACTGCACAGATGAAAATTCTTAAGCCCATTTTTCTGTTAGATTCCTGACAAGTGTTTTTTTTTTTTCTCTCTCTCTCTCTAAATTCTTTGTACATTTTCACTGTCACCAATTCAACTAAATATAGATCTCATATGCGTTCCACGTATAAGCAACTAAATATTGTTATCAAACGTTTTTTCCATCAATTCTCGTGAAATAAAATTGATAACAGAATCTTTAAAAACTCTATAGAACTGATAATTCTGTTACTTCTTTTCTTCTAGTAAACATAACGAGCCAACAAGAAAGTCTCAACGAAAGCGGTCGACATGCTAAAAATAACAGCCAAATTACCACCAAACGCCATCCTAAAGAAGACGGATACATGAAATCACATTGATTTAGATGCACTCTACCTGAAAAAATGACAGATTGGTCACGACTTGAATGCCTCTTATTATAGGTCTACCCAATCAGAGTTGACGTTCAGTTAAACCACAACAACAATAGCTTTCGATGACAATACTCTTAGCTATTTTAAAGACAGAAATTTCATTAGAAAATAATGACTCGCTTTAGAGAAATTATCTGCGGAAATACGCATATCATGAATTAGAATGGAGCTAGCTGTAATATTTTGTCTCTGAGAAACTTCTCTTAAGAGCCTTTCTGTATTAAAAACACAGGGTTCGTTCAGAATGAAGCTCAATCAATTCAGAATGCTTTTGGGTGTTCGTCATTGAGGAGACAAAATCAGGCCGAAACACCAGTGTCTGAAGATCCCAAGACGTCATTCGCAATGAATAGTGTGTTTTTAACAGAAAATCTTAGGCAAGATCTCAGAGACAAATTATTATAGGCAGCAGCGTTCTACGCACACACGCACACACACACGCGCGCATATGTGTGTGTGTATATATATACACACATACATATATATATATGTAGGTATGTAAGTATGTATGTATGTATGTATGTAGGTAGGTAGATAGATAGATAGATAGACAGATAGACAGACAGACAGATAGATAGATAGATAGATAGATAGATAGATAGATAGATAGATAGATAGATAGATAGATAGATAGATAGATAGATAGATAGATAGATAGATAGATATGAATAAGAGAGGATGGACTGAACGATATTCTTCATTTTAAATTAGTATAATTGTTTCCACACATCGTTATAGTTGTAGTGCATTGGTGAAATGATTTAATTAACATATTGCATAATGAATATCACCAATCAGATGATAATTTTGGAGAAGTTCTTTAGATCATACTGTAATTTCACTCTGTACAAGCATAAATATCCAAAGCAGTCTACTATTTTCAGCAATCTACAGACAAGACTAAACCTAAATAGTAACAGACAAATCACAAGTATAATCAAAATTAAAAAAGAAAGAAAGAAAGAAACAGACATTAAAAAAAACATGTGTTAACTATTGCATATCACAAGGTTTTTGCCCAAATTTTACTCAATGTGTGTGTGGGTGTAGGTTGAATATATATATATATATATATAATATATATATATATATATATATATATATTATATATATATAATTAGGATTCAGTTGAATTAGCTACTTAATTTGAAGCACCAAGTCAGTCCAGTGTTATCCGCACAACTCGAATTAAGGTGAATAAAATCAAAATAAGCAACAGGATATCAAGTAGTAATGCAGTACGACCGTTTCAAGCGGCTCATTTAATTGAACAATGCAATCATTACATCAATTTAAATGCAGTGCTATTTTCAGCTGCACAAAATATAGAATTTTTTTTAACAAGTAAGACACATTAATATAATTTTTCTTAAATATTTTAACAGAGTGAGAAGATGGAAGAAGAAATCCATGTTGTCGCTATTGTATCAGAGTGGCTAAGTGGCTAAGAATAGACTACAATTTCTTAGAATCGCATGGAGTATAGTGGGGTCATAGGATTGTAAGGGTTGTAATTTCTAATTTATTTATCTCTTTATCATCTATTAAATCTGAGACTAGAAGACTGTGTCTATTTTGAATAAAGAGCAAGAGTGAGTTGACTGCTCATGGCTAGGTATGGTCATAGATATATCTTTTCCCTAAGAGAAAGAAAATACATCATTAGGAAGAGTCAGTTTGACAGAAGTAACTATCTATAAAAAAGAAGCAGGGTAGCGGTAAACTTTAAATCATGGTGTTAATTACCAGTTAAAGGGGCAAGACATTAAGAAATTTAAGATGCTAATACAGAGAAAATTTATCAGGGGCCCGATGGGGGAACGTTTGTAAACAATATTGTTATGTTGTATATTCGAACAAATATCTAATATAAAATTCAAAGAACACCCACTTAGAGGAAACTTACATCTGAAGAAACTTAAAGACTTTATTAAATCACTACAGAACAACACAGGAATACTTGTGCCGGCGGATAAAACTAGAAACTCATACAGACTAAACTATAATCCCTATAGAAGACTAATAATGAAGGAGTTCAATGCTAAATATAAAATAACCACGAAAAAGAATCTATCGGACATCAACTTAGAAATTTAAAAAATTATGATGGATTACGACTTAGCGGATAGAACTGAACCCTTGCATCAAATGAACCAAAGATTAAGCTCAAGGATCATAAAAAGAACTCCCAAAACAATCCTGCTCTTAGTCTGATTTACCTGACTAAGTCCTATATTGGTCGACTTAGTAAATCTATTCTGGATACTATACTATCCCTAATAATTTCTAATCTATCTCTTAAATTATGGGATGATACTGATGAAATGATATATTGGTTCAAATCTATTGAAAATATACATAATTACTCGTTTATTCAATTTGATATTAACAGTTATTATTCTTAGTATATCTTCTATTCTTCTTAACAAATCCCTAATTTTCGCGAAAAAACCTCTCCCTCTCATAACTAGGGATAAAATTGACATAATTCTTTTAACCAGGAAAACTATCATAGAATTTGAGGGTAAGCTATGGACGAGGTCCGACACCCCTGATAATTTTGATATAGCTAAATGCTCGAGTAACTCGGCTGAAATTACTAATCTAGTTGGTGCGTATCTCTTAAAGAGCCTTAGTAGAGAAATCCCGGAATTGCAGGGAGGTTTATATAGAGATGATGCATTATTCATTATCCCTAGCAGCAATAAATCGGTCATGGAAAGAATGGGGGGAAAAAATTGGAAAATTTTTTAAAAGCTTCAACTTAGAAATCACGTTTGAATATGGTACAAAGGTGGCAAATTTCTTAGACACTACGTTAGACATTAACTCAGGCTTATACTACCCATATAGGAAACCGGGTGAAGTTACTACGTGTATGAACAAATCCTCAAATCACCCTGCTAATATATTAAAATCAGTAGTCAAAAGTATTTCTAAAAGAATTACGAAATTATCCGCTAATAAAGACGTTTAATACTCATTCCCACCACTATAACTTCGCTTTGTCTAAGGCAGGATATAACCAGGGAATTACTTTTCTTAATCCAGAAAGTATAATACCTACTTATAAAATATATAATGAGAATTTAAGAGAGAGGAAGACTAGAGAGCTACTCGGTCGGGAAAACAGAACTACTGTAAAAGCATCCAACAAACCAATCACTTCAAATAATAAGATATATAGCAGTAGAAAATTAAAGTCTATAACCAGTTATACTACTAATTGCAGAGAGACGACTGAGCGGATTATACCACCCTCTAATAAAAAGAAAAATAGTGATAGTATAGTCATACTTAATAATCAAGTCGTGAGTTTAGAGGGCAGTAGAAGCGTAGACAGATTCCGCCGTCATATACGTAAGAGGTCTGATAATAGTAATATAGTGTGATATAACGTTCCCTTCAACTGTGCTATATCCACCAGCATATATAAGAAATTTGTGGCAATTTTAGACAAAAACTTCCCTACATCTATATATAATAGGATATTTTCCTGTAAGACAACCAGAATCTCGTATACTACCCTCCCCAATATAGGTACCATCATAGCCAAGTTAAATAGAAAAAATGTAAAATTAGCAAGAGGAATTAATAATAATATTAGTATTGTCAATACTGGTTGAAACCCCAACAATGGTAATACTATTAATGGAGATGTAGGAATCAAGAACAACAGTATTAACATATTTAATATGTATAATACAGACTTGGACTCCGATGTTTATACTATCACAGATATTACTGGCGCAATACCTGATGATGCTGAGATGTATTTAAATAATACTATAGTTGACGGAAGTATAAATAATAACAATAATAATAATAATAATAATAATAATAATAATAATAATAATAATAATAATAATAATAATAATAATGATAATAATACCTATAATAATTATAATAGTAGTAATAACAACAATAATAATAATAATGACAATAATAACAACGATAAGAATATCAATAATATTAATAGTAGTAATGCTCCTGGTTGCAATTGTAGAGTTAAATCCCATTGACCGTTATTAAGTCGATGTTTAATCCAAAACGTAGTTTATAAATGTACAACTGTGACTAAAGCTGGTAACTTTATATATATATAGGCTGTTCGATAAATATGAAAAGCGTATTAATAACTATTTTTCATCATTTAGATTCAGACTTAGCTAATAGTACGTATTTATCTAGTAAGATATGAGAACTTAAAGATAGCGGAACCGGATTAAGCCTTAAATGGAATATAATTCAGAGAGCGCAGCCTTATAGAGATAGTCGATATGGGTGTGAGCTTTGCTCTATGGAAATTTATGAGATTTTTAAGTATAGAGAAAAGAACAACCTGATTAATAATAGATTAGACCTAAGGGTATCATGCATGCATAGCATCACCCGCACATTTAAGAATTTTCGAAACTAACAATTATAGGTATCATACTTCAACTTTGGTGGTGGGAATATATTTTGGTGTCGTATCCGTTACAGACTTACCCTCCAGTATAAAATATAAAAATTATGCGATATTATGTTATATGGTGGATTATATAACATATAATCCACCATTACATTACACCAACATTACATATGCTATATGCTATGTGTTGTGTTATATGGTGTGTTATATATAATGTTATCCCATGATAACCCTGACTTCATTTTGGTGATTACCCTATTTTCCTTTCTATGATGTTCAACCTTACTAGTCATATTGTGTATATGTGTAGTAACTTTATGAAAGTAAGTCTCCCTTTGACTAAATTATATACCCACTAGAAACTATAAAATCACACATACAATAATAACTGTAATATAAAACCTCTTCAGTTCGAATACCTGTAATTGCCCTCACTACATCCATACCTATTACTCCCTCTTTTCAGGTTACCTTTATCTTTTCCCTGCCTCTAATTTTATTCCCCTGTCTCTTTATATGTAGGTTATATATATTTCTTATTATTTTCTATAAATTCTTATTTTGTTTTCTCATTTTGATATCCTTACTTATTAACCTCTTATCCCTTATAAATTGGTATTTTTCTTCTTGAATTGATATTTTTCTGTCACTTAGGTCTATGCAAGATACTTATATTATATTCATATAAGCGTATAAATATTTGTGTATATGTATATATGCATATATGCGCATATATACATATGTGTGTGCATGTATATATATTTTTTTTAAATCCTCTTTGTATATGTATCTGTATGCATTATTTTACACTTTACACATACTTATATCAGCACATATCTTTCGAGTATTTATGGTTTTTACACTTTAGATTTTATCATTTTTGTTTAAATATGCATTACCATTAAATATGCATTTCCATTATCTCAATGTTCCGCTTTTGATTCGTGGATTAAAATTAATAGATTGTATGTATATCTTTCCAGATATTCCATATGTAAGTGCCTGGAGCAGTCTTTTTAGAAACCACCTAATAATTAATTAAGTACAAGAATGGCTATTAAACTGATTCTACGTAATCTTCCATTTTAATGTTTGTAATTGATACATACACACCTTTTAAGAAGGAAATTAGCAGAAAACTAAAAATGGAGAAATATAGTGCAGTAGGTGAATTTGATTTGAAATGGAATATTCTATCTAGATCTTTTCCGTATGATAAAGGGAAATCGTTTTGTTCACTCTGTAACGATGAACTGTTTCTCATCCTGTTCTCAGAGAATCCTCTTGTAAACACGCTTAAAGAACGCGTTTATCGTCGAAAACATTGGCAAAAACATACCTTGAGTTCCTATAAGTGATTTCTACCAGTCTATAAAATTCGACCTTTAACTCTTTTCTTACATTTCACTTCCACCAAATATATCTATTTCCACGCCTTTAATCTTTATTCCATTCACCTATCGCACTATATTTCTCCTCTTTTAGTTTTCTGCTAATTTCTTTCTTCCTCCTCCTTCTCTTTCTATAAATTGCCTTTGACGTTATATCTATTAACGGTTTAAATAACGTACCAGCGTTTCCTTCATAATATATGCAGTAATCAAATTCGGTTAAAATGTCTTATTGATGCGTTTTGTTTCTCTTTTTCTTTCTTTTTTTTTTGTTTGCATTGTTCAACATCATTTTATTCCTTCTGGAATAATACCAATGTTTTCTTGGTATAAAGATTTGAATAACACTTGCGTTTATTTCCAGCTATTTATTTATCTATGTTATACAAAAGCATTTCACCAAAACCTGGAATTTCTACCTTTATAAGTAGGCTGTTACATCCTTGGTACTTATGTGAATTTTTGCTAACCTGGTAACTATTTATTTATTTTTTCCGTATTATTTGTAAGCATTGAAAAATACACACACATACACACACACACACACACACCACACACACACACACACACATATATATATATATATATATATATATATATATATACATATATACGCACATACATATGTATATATATATATATATATATATATATATATATATATATATATAATATATATATATATATATATATATATATATATATATATATATATATATATATATTTCCGTATTATTTGCAAGCATTGAAGAATACACACACATGCACACACACACTCAGAGGTTGAAGATGCGTGGCCTAGTGATTTAGGGTATTGCGCTAACGATCGCTGAATCGTGGGTCTTATTCCCGGACCGAGCAGAGTGTTGTGTTCTTGAGCAAAACACTCCATTTCACGCTGTCCTAGTGCACTCACCTCTAAATGGGTAACACTGCGACAGAGTAAGCCTTCTAGTCAGGGAGATTGTTGGCCTGCCCGCCTACCCAGCGGGGTGATATCATTAGAAAGCTAAAACGATGCAAAGTGCATTGTGCCCTGCGATTATAACATCCGATACTCTCTCTCTCCTTCCCTCTCTCTCTCTTTCTTTGTCTCTCTCTCCCTCTGTATATATATATATATATATATTTCTCTCTATTTCTCTCTCTCTCTCTCTCTCTCTCTCTCTCTCTCTCTCTCACATACACGCATACACACAAACACACACACACTCACAAATCAAGGCAGAGAAAGAACTCTAGTTCATCAGATCACCAGAGCATCACAGTTACACCTACTAGTCGACATAATTTATTCCACACTGAAATTATTACTACATTGAAACGGCTGTAACCCTAAGGATGCCAATTGGTTAAATTAATATATTCATCTCTCATAACTCTTGATTTCTTATGGTTTATATACTCCTCATGAAATAATTTCATCGATTTGGATTTCAGCTGCATGGATACTCTGCATTACACTCCTCTGTTTTGGATTACTATGTGGTCTGCTAGCCGAGTCCGTAAGAGGAGCTTTCTGTGATAGCTGCACATTTCTCTGAATCCATATCTTATACTACGAATTTGTGTGTGTGTGTTCTCGAATATCACGTACATGTAATAGGAGAAATGTAAAGTGGAGAAATGTAACCCTTGCCTATTATTTATGTATTCTTTCCTTTCAACTGACCCCCTTCTTTGTAACACGATAAGGATATCTTTAATAAAAGGATAGCAACCTAACATTCCTCATATATTTCATGTAATTGCTAAATATGGAATTAAATAACGTGATAATATGTGAGACAATCACATTTTTGTCATGAATTTTTTTCTCTATAATAACACTAAAACTGTTGTGTCTGGGGAGAGTCATTTTCTTTTTGTGCCTTATAATGTAACACACTCACCGGTAAAATTTCCACTTATTTCTTATTTTTATTTTCCTAAAATTTTCGTTGCGTCTTGCAACCTTTTCAATAGTCTTGATTCTGTCCGTTATTTACAAGACGCAACGAAAATTTTAGGAAAATAAAAACAAGAAATAAGTGGAAATTTTACCGGTGAGTGTGTTACATTATAAGGCACAAAAAGAAAATGACTCTCCCCCGACATAACAAAATATGCTTCAACACACGAACTCATATAAAGAATCTTGCAAACCAAATTCAAAAACAAAACACTAAAACTATTTACACTATATATTTTGATCCTTTTTTTTTTTGCGGCGAGGGATGAGGGTTGTTTTTTAAATCAGTTTTGATCAGTTTCTTCTTAATATACAGCTTGCAATTATTTAGACCAGTAAAATGGTAAATATTACTCCATAAAGGTTTATGTGGCTATTTATTCAAGGGCTCGATAAACACCTGAAACTATTTTGAGTATTAAGGGTACTGAACTGAATCTGGAAGAGCACGTTAATTTAAGGCTAAAACTCTAATTTCCAACCAAATATTGGTGCAATAACTTGTATTCGCTAAACGCACATTTCACTTTAAATATTTCAACTATATCAATACGACCGAATAATTTTTATTGCTCTTATTAATTTTGGTTAAGTGTTTTAATTAAATTCCTTTATTTCTTATTTTTTAAAAAGCAGTAAGGACACATAAAAAAAATTAAGGAATTGTTTTTAAATCAAGAATTCTTTTATTAATTATACTTCTAAGTTTTATTTTAGAAATTTACATGATGTAGGGTGGGTTAATCAATTAACAACGATTTCATGAAGGGAGTCAATGATATAGGAGGTTTATCGATCCACGATTTAGACCTTCGATTTTTTTACATAAATGTTAATATTATGCTTAATTTTAGATCTTTTCGGTTTTGAACGGCAGTTTTTTCTAGCGGTGTCATATGAAATTGTCACCCATAATTATGACCCTAGTATCGATCTATTGCAATTCAATCTGTTTTAGGGTTAGGGTTAGGGGTGGGGGGAAGGGTATCTTTTGGTCTTCACAAATGTAAATAAACCCAATCTGTTTCTTAAACGAGGGACATATTCATACGGCACAGAATGTTTTTTTACCTGAATAGACGTCATTGATTGGTTGAAATTGCAGAAATTGAAGAAAAAAAACAACAAATATCTTACAAACCATAGAATTTTCTCAATAAAGCCAAGAGAAAAAGATGTTTTATAAACACATTCTACCAGTATACGAAGTTTAAAAGTGTTTAGTTACGTGGAAATTATTTTAAAAGACTGCCGTTCAAACCGAAAAGATCCCTTCTAAATTTTATTTTAGAAATTTACATGATGAAGGGTGGGTTAATGAATTAACAACGATTTCATGAAGGGAGTCAATGATATAGGAAGGTTGTCGATCCACGATTTAGACCTTCCATTTTTTTTACATAAATGTTAATGTTATGCTTATTTTTTTTTTCGGATTATACGATTATATTTATACAATAATCCACAAATATTCATTCCAGACCGACAAACTGGATTTAAATAACATTTAGCAAATAAAATTGAACGGGTTAAATATCTTTCAAAACGTCTTTTTCACATGAAATGGACTTTGCATTTTTTCTTTCGTTTTACCAGTGAAGCTTTGTGCTTTATTCTTCTATTCCTTAAATAGAAAGAAAAAATGTAGAATAAACATAGAGGAACAGCATGTACGTAGATTAGTGGTTGTAAGAAGCTCGTAACTGAAAATTTGCCTTTTTTCTTTTTTTTCATTTTATTACTGGGGACTTTTTTTCTATTTCTGTCTTCCTTTTATAAAAATGCCCCACGAATCTCCAGAATGTTTCTTTTAATTAGCCGGTGTTATGTCTAGACATGTAGAAATAAAGCTTGCCGTTAACAACAAACATTTTGCCAAGAATGTTACATAGGACCACGTATCATCGCCACGATGCTTTTAAACCAAGACCGGTTTGTAGCTAGTATTTATATTTAACAGAAATATAGAAAATTCTGTATGCATATACACATGTATAAATTGTTTGTATAAGTAAATTATGGATGTATGCTCGTATCTATGAATGAATATTTGCTTTTATTTCTGTGTGCTTTATGGGCTGGAGAATACTTGGTGTATTGTCACTTCAGTACCAGACAACATTTTATCACATAATTAACTCAAGCAGCTAACTTCTTAAACCATCTTCTGACTAATACAGACTATTACCGCCGAGGGTGAGATGATAGCATACATTTAATTAAACCATCATAAGCTCATATCAACACATTGCATTAAATGATGTTTAATTAGTTTTTAATTAGTTTTTGAAAACAAAGTGACAAATCCCAAGCATAGAATTCCTAATATTGAAATTACTATCATCATCGACATCATCATCATCTCTATATATATATAAAATTCTTTGTCTGTCTGTCTATTCCCTATGCATTCTCAAACGGCTCCACCAAATCAAATCAAATTTCACAATTTGACCCCGCGAGTGTCAACATGTAATTTTATTTTCATTTCAATTAAAATAACATAACATTTTAACTAAAATAATCTTTCTATAGTAAAGGACATTTTATACTATGACGACACATTGTGTATATGAGTGTGTATGTGTCTGTGAGTGTGTGTTTGCGCGTTCGTTACGTACGACATAGTAAAGGACATCTTATACCACCACTACCACCACCACGACACATTTTGCATATGAGTGTCTGTTAGTGTGTGTGTCTGTGCGTTGGATATGTACGAGATAGTAAAGAACATTTTATACCACGACGACGATGACGGCACATTTTGTGTATGAGTGTATGTGTCTGTGAGTGTGTTTATTTGCACGTTCGTTACGTAAATGTATGTCTGTGTGTGTTAGTGTATGTGTGTGTGAGTGCGTGATTATCAATTACTCTGATGTAAACTGGCTATGTGAAAGAGCTATACTGGCTCCAACGAATGAAATGATTGATAAACTTAATCATGAACTTCAAAAGTTAACAGACATATAAGAAATAACTTTTCCATCAATTCACAAAGCAGTCGATCAAGATCAAGCTGTTTAATACCCTGTTGAATTTCTGAGCACGCTTAAAACCACTGGGATGCCACCGCATAACTTGACACTAAAGCTGGATGACCCTATTATGTTACTTAGGAATCTTGACCCACCTCGACTGTGTAATGGAACTCGCTTAATTGTTACTTCCATGAAGCCCCATATCCTACAGGTAACAATCATAACAAAGAAGAAAATGTCTTTATTCCAAAATTTCCTCTCATACCTACATATGTTTCATTAGAATTTAAGAGGCTTAAGTTTTGGTATTTCAATTAACAAATCTCGGGGTCAATTCCTCAAGGTAGTTGGACTTCATCTCCTAACTACATGCTTCTCCCACGACCAACTCTATGTTGGTTACTCACGAGCTGGAAGCAGCAACAATTTATTTATTTGGACACCAACAAAAAATTACACAATGGATATTGTTTACCCTGTGGTGCTTCAATACTGACAAATTTTCAGTTCTAATTTCTATTATCATTACAATTTGGATATTTTGAAATGAAACATAGATAGTTTGAAATAATTATGAGAAAAAATATATTTCTTCATATTTATTGCTTACTAATCTGAATAAGAACAGCAGTAACCCGGAAAGCACATAAGGAAGCACATTCCAGGATAAGTATCATATACAAACAAGCTGGGAAGATTGTCTAGGAAAGATACATATTTATATATCGAACTATTATTCTCTTACACACATTACATTTCAAAGTGTACTTTATTTAGCATGGATGTTTCCCTGAGGCTTGGTAACAATACGTTTCCTCAAATCTCAAGAACCTGTCTTAGGATTCTTGTAGAATACAAGATAGTACTTTCCAGCGAGTTGACAATATATGTTTCAGATCCAATATCCATTAGTCGCTTGGGAAACAGTTTGGGTGTTCCGCCAAGTGCATCATTGATCACAGAACCAACTATCATCTCAGTCTTCCACCATCTCTTCATATCTCTAGACCCTAATAATTCTCAATTTTTGGTGTATCCACTTTATGTGGAGTTTTTTTTTTGTTGTTTTTTTGTGAGTGTGTGCTTTGGTTTTTGTTTTTGTTTTTATCTTTACAATCATATCTGGTCACTTTGCCTCAATTGTTGATTCGCCGAATCGAATTCTGCAAAAGGTTTGCATTTTATAAAGTGAAGACGGTTTTATGCTAATATATGGGCGTTGATTCCAAACATGACATCAGTTTTTATCAAATACGTTCACATTAATTGCTAAGTACCACAGACCAAAACTGTGAAATTACTTTTTTTTTTATACTTTGGGAAAATTGCCGTTGGTTTGTTTCAAACAATTCTATTCATTTAAAACTGAAGAAGTATCTGCAAGACATTTTATGAAGACAGTCAAATTAGTTTCTAACAAAGTCTATGCGCAATAACTGTCTTTTTGATATATTACAGTGAAACAATCAGAAAACAAAACTGTAAAGTAATTTGGCTGAAAACCTACGCCCCAAATGAAGTATGTGGTGCAATATAGTTCAAGAAAACGTTTTCCAGATTAACTCCCTAAAACACAGAGTAACTGGAAGAGGTTTTTAACATAGAAAAAGTAACAATTTATAGTTAATACGAGCAAAACGCCCCCCTCCCCCGGCCCAATGGACAGTGCTGAGTTGTCAAACATTTAAGCCAAATTTTCTCAAAACAACTTGTCCGACCGTCCCGTAGGCCTCCCCTTTGAGAAACACCGATTTAACCTAAATTTGAGACACCGTGCATTTTTCTCGTGTACGCGTAGTATTGATCGCAACAGCTGATGTACTTGCGTGTACAAATGCACGTTCCCACGGTTTTATCGATCGCATTCTCACCTGCAATCGATTTTTGTAATGTTTTCAAGACTTATAAACGCCCTGATACCGTCGGTATCTACATATCAAATTTGAGCGCAATCGGATGGAGGATACCCGAGATCCTAGAAGACACACACACAGACAGACAGAATATATTTTGTATAATAGATTAGTTGGGAAAGGCTGTAAAGTAGATACATTGATTCTCACGAAGAACGGCTTGTACACTTTGAAACGTAAAGGGTGTAAGGGAATAGTTCGACATGTAGATATGTATATTTCCTAGACAATCTCCCCTGCTTGTTTGTATGTGATACTTATCAAGGTATGTGCTTCCTTATGTGTTTCAACATTAGTTTGTACCTTCTGGCACTCAAGCCCAGAGCAAAAGGAGTTTTATACTGTACTGCACGGTTGTCTGCCATCATTAAGTTAAACAGGCAATCTAATAATATAGCTACTATTAAAGGGTGTTGGAAGTACAAGTTCATTTCAGACATTATTATATTTTTGGATCCTTTGCAGCAGCAAAACAGTGGCAACTTATTACAGATTTTGTTAGAAGAGCATATTTCACTCATTTTTTGGAATGAAATTGGGCAATCAAGACACATTATACTACCTTAAATGTTTTCCGAACTTGTGTCGTAAATCTGAGGCAGAGGATCAAAGGTTAAAGAAGGAGAATTTGCGTTAATGCGCCAATGTTGAGTCAATGAGTTTGTCAGAATACTGACTAGAGATTCTCTAGGTCAAATATAGCACTACACTATGTCTATAGTCAACTAATCCATTTGACAGATGTTTCATTAGCTTGCAGCGCTGGTTTCATTATAAGTTTCACTTGATGAGGGAGGAACTTTACCAAATTGGATTTTCTATAAAAACAAAGTCTGCAGATGGTATAGCAACCACCCAGAGGTATATATAAAAAAACACAAAATTATATTATGAAAACTCGTAATTACTCTTTTACTCTTTTACTCTTTTACTTGTTTCAGTCATTTGACTGCGGCCATACTGGAGCACCGCCTTTAGTCGAGCAAATCGACCCCGGGACTTATTCTTTGTAAGCCCAGTACTTATTCTATCGGTTTCTTTTTGCCGAACCGCTAAGTGACGGGGACGTAAACACACCAGCATCGGTTGTCAAGCAATGCTAGGGGGACAAACACAAACACACAAACACACACATACATATATATATATATATATATATATATATATATTATATATATATATATATATATATATATATATATATATATATATATTATATATATATATTTATACGACAGGCTTCTTTCAGTTTCCGTCTACCAAATCCACTCACAAGGCATTGGTCGGCCCGGGGCTATAGCAGAGACACTTGCCCAAGATGCCACGCAGTGGGACTGAACCCGGAACCATGAGGCTGGTTAGCAAGCTGCTTTGCATATGTTATTTCTTAGCTCCAATGGCATGAAATGTTTTGGAACTCGTTGTTTAAATAGAACGTTATCGATATTCGGACACATTTGAAAGTTGTGGAGGTGATTAAAACATATCAATTTCTAAGTTCAATTCTTGTCTAACCAGACATTTCTTTTCAATTCCTTCAGATTATCTTTAACTTGCTTCGGTCATTAGATTGCAACCATGAAGAATTTTTAGTCGAATGAATCGAGCCCGATACTATTTTTTGTAAAGCCTGGTACTTATTCAATCAGTCTTTTTTTACTGGGGACGTAAACACACCAACAATGGTTGTCAAGCTGTGGTTGGGGACCAACAGACATAAAGATACATACACACACAGGTGTATATACGACGGGCTGCTTTCAGTTTCCACCGACGAAGTCCACTCACAAAGCTTTGGTCAACCCGAGGCTATAGAAGTAGGAACTTGCCCAAGGTACCACGCAGCGGAACTGAACCCGGAACCATGTGGTTAGAAAGCAAGCTTCTTACAACATGTAGCAATATCGTTCTCTCATTGCTATCTTCACTGTTTGAGAGAGTATTAAGAATAATCTCGTTCGAGATTACAAACATCTTCGGCTAGTTCAACATTGTTGTAAACACTAATTCGATTGGCTGACACGTGGTCTCTACTACGTTCGCACCGCTGGTTATCACGTGACGCGATTTGCCTCCGCTTATTTTCGCGCCATAGTTCCAAGCAGCCAATCACAGCTTTCCATTTCTGAAGTTCATTTGGAGCCACATAAACCTTATAAAACAAGGGTTCTCAGACAAGTATTCGTCTTAGGTTTCAAGTCCTTCTCAGGGCTAACCTCTGACCACACAGAGCATACTCGACCATGTTCCAGTTTCGAAAGGCAGATGACTACCATTAATACAAGATGTTACAGATACCTCTCATACTGTTAGTGTAAAAATATCACCACGAAAAGAACGGTTACAGGATATCTATAACTAGAGAAAAATAACCAAGCAGAATATATAATGAAGACGCAGCAAAAACCAAGCGACAGACACAACTCATCGCCGAACATCGAAGGTTTAATTTGTACACAAGACAACTACAGATTCAACTATAGCGGTTAGGTGAAAATATCACCACGGGGAAAACGGCTACAGTTAATATATCTGGAAGTATATTCATATCAAGAGAAAGATAAACACAACGAGTGATTCAATTAATCTCAACTACGAGACGCAACATCTTGATATGGAACTCTTACACTGTACCTCATAAACGGTAAATCAATTATCTGTTCTTGAGTTCTAGTTCTTCTAAGAACTACCTTAAGCCATCTGTTACTAGCTGTTGCCAGGCTGATACCAACAACATGAACTGTGAACCAAATTCCATCGTCATTTCACTGGTCAGTACCTTTTACACCTCACGAACACACAGACACAAAAACATGCTAACACTTACAAACTTCCAACATCAAGCATGATTGTAAATTATGTAAAATAAATAATGTATATATCTCAAAATGAAATCTCGTTGTCATTCCACTTATGTGTTTTGCCGCTGCATGTAAAACTGGTCAGTAAAGACTCATTAAGAATGGGATCGCGTGCGACTGTGTCTCTTATACGATACGACCGTATGTGATCCTATTTTTATAAACACAACTACACCTGCACCAGTTAGATAAGTACCGGCAAAATAACAGAGTCGTCACAATTGTTTACACCCACTTCTTTTCTGAGTTCAAATGTTATCAGGATGAATTTTCCACTTTACATAATTGTAGAACTGAGAAAATAAGTTCAAGCCTTTCCCTCGTCACGAAAACTCTGCTTTCCGAATTCCACAATTAGAGAAATTGTAAATAATGACTACTAGTTTTGAAATACGGCTTGTTACTCTTTCATTACGAAAACTCGAGTAAAATTTAGCAATCTTACAAATTAATATCATGATACTTACGTATGTAGTTTTTAAAAATATTTATTTATTTATTTATCAGAAATAATGTAATTTTCCGTCTGCATTCTTTGTAGATTTTTCATGCTTCGCCGCCCTACCAATTCAGTTCTTTAAATTTATTTGTTTTTCTCCTACAAACATTTTTATTTTCACTGCTCTCAACATTTTTGTTAACAGCTACATACTCTTTTCACTAACTCCCTGCCTATATTTTGTTCATTGCTTTAAACATTCTTACCAACACCTGATTGCTCCCTTCTCCGCCTCTCAAACTTGTTTGTGCATTCAACTAACCTTGTTTTCCATCGCTATCAGCATTTTTGCCAAAACCTATCCGTTCCTATCTCTGTCCTTTTCTTTATTTGTAGGATAACCAATTCAACTGATATTGTTTTTCATTGCTTTCAACTAACTTGCTGATACTTACGGCTCACTTCCCTCTTCTTCAGTTTGTGCATCAATTCAATTGGCATGGGTCTCTTGCTACTAACTTCAATCACAGTACTTCTTTAATCATACATATCCCACCCTTCAATATCATCTGACGTTGAACAGGAGGAGATTTCCTATGATGCTTAATATGCAACGGCCCCTGGTTGTATGGATCAACGATCAAGCTGAATGATGGTCATTCAAGAGAAAACTGAAAGTTTATGTGACGATCTGTAGAAAATGTAAGGTGAGACTTGAGGCTTAGTTGAACGGTTTAAGAATTGCTCGAATGTTCACAATAATAAAATTGCTATCGCTGATATGTAGACAACTATTAATTATCCTGGGGAGATGAAGAAAGTTATTGCCGAAGGAGAACAAGTGTACAGTGTTAATGAAACTGGGCTTTGCTAGAAGCGCATACAAAACAAGGGTATGTCACTGGATCATAAGATCTATAACAGTCACTGAAAGTTTGCAAATTTTCTTGCTTATTTTCTGCTCTAAACTATGTTATAATCATTCTGTGTGAATTATGCACTCCTTGTTCAGTAGCATCTGGAATTAGGGTGGCAGTTTTATTGCAAGTTTGTAAGTTATATGCCCTGGAATGTACACTATCAGGCTTCTCACTAGCATATAAATATTATTTGCACATTTGCAGGAATGTTTTCCGCTTCCGTTTCTACCTGCACTAATAAATAAGACTGTAGATGACTATTTCCGGTAGGTGTCAAAGCTGAATATCATTTCCGAAATATTTCTTTGAGAACTCGGTTAGCAATATTCCTATGCACTCTTTCGATGCGTTGCCTTATCTGTTCTTATTGATCAAAGATGTAAGTTTGTAAGCTTGGATATACATGGAAACCTATTTTTCAATACATACATACATACATACATACATACATACATACATACATACATACATACATACATACATACACGCGCGTGCGCATTGTTATGCTGAAAGTTCACGGTTTGAAATTTATCACTTTGTTTTGTATTGTCTGGTAGTGAAATGATGTACACCAAGTATTTGCCAGTCACAACACACAGAAATAAACGATACTATGCAGTCATAGACACGAGCTTGCATCCATAATTTACCTACACGAACAATTTATACATGTGTATATGTAAAGAGGATCTTCTATATTTCTGTTAAATATAAATACTAGCCACAGCCAGTCTGAGTTTGAAAGCATCGTAGTGATGCCTCGAGGTCCTATCTAATATTGTTGGTACAATGCTTCGAACAAGTAATAATTCGAGCGAGCTAGGTCTGGATTAAATATATCATATCATATTATATTACATTAGATGTGTGTGTGTGTGTGTGTGTGTGCATGTATTACTGCCAGATTTTATCAATATAATAATCTGCTTGTTCGTTTGCCCGTTATACTTTAGTTAGTTAGAGGGGTGTGAGTGGAGTGAGTGAGAGGTGGAGTAAAAGTGTGTGTGTGAGAGAGAGAGAGAGAGGTAAGGAGTGTGAGTAGAGAAGGAAGAAGTGAGGAAGAAGTGGAGAATGGGCAATGATAAAGTCAAATGCGTCACGGAGTTAGCTGAAGAGAGCGGCGAAGAGCGAAAGAAAAAGACAGTGAGAGAAAAGAGGGAGAGAGAAGCGTTAACGACGTGCTGTAGGGTGAGGAGGGAAAGATAAAGAGAAAGAGATATGTTTACGATACAATATTTAGCAGAGGGTAATGTTCTGGTGGTGACGTTAAAGAAAGGCAAATATAGAAAGATGGGCAGGAGAGGCAGTTACATTAAGAAAGAGATAGAGAGAGTTAGTGGAAGTGAAATGTGAAAAGAAAGAGAGAAATGTTAAAGACATGAAGATGGGAATTACATAGTTAAAAAGTTTGTTGAAGAGGTGGAGAGAAAGGGGGGTAAATTTTAAAATATAATATATTATTGTGACTGAAATAAATAAAAATAAAAATAAAATGCAAATCAATTTTTCTTTCTTAAATAGCTTCTCTTAATCTTTTTCGTTCTGTGGAATTTCCATGGGTCCCACGAGTATATATATTACAACAGTGTCAGTACCAAGCAGTGTTTAAGTATAAGCGAACTTAGGTTAGTTGAAATCTGTTTGTGACATATTTCAATTGCTAAAGACAAATTCACTGCAGTTACCATGGAGAAAATTTTTTCTCTTATGATAAAAAGGTGTAAAAACACCATGCCTGTCCGGTGTTGCCTCCTATCGGATTCCCAGGCGCGTTTCTAGCTCATTAGCTGTTATCAATGGGAAATAGCGAAGAGAGACAACTCTGGACAGACTTAATTAAAGGCATAGCTTTAACTAAAACACAGTCAACAATATTGACCAAGTTGTGCCATTAGACCGGCAGGTCAGAAAAAATTACAGCAAGGATTTAATGAATGAAAACTGAATAGTGTATTAAAAGAATGACTGGAGAAATTTTAGCGCTGTTCATAAAATAGTCAAGAGTATATTAACCACCTAATTTTAGCTTTTATGGAGGAAACTGGCAGAAAAGTGCAGGAAAATATTTTGAAATGTAGTGAAATTCGATCAAGAAAATAGCAGCATTACTACATTCACTACTCTTAGCATCATAGCACCGATACCATAATTATTATGTTGAGCACTTGCCCTATTCTGAAGATACCGATCACATGGTTTTTACCAGATTCATACTATTCTTATGACATGCTATGTCTCAATACCATACAGAGTTTGTTCCCTTGATAATTTTCTGATAAATGGATTTTTTTTTTATTTTGCAGAAATGCATTTTGAAAGTTTATATATTACAATTATATTGATAAAATTTAGAAAAGTGAAAATTGGAGCGGGCGGAATGTTTTGGTTTCTTCTCCTCGACCCGACTGCCATTTACCGTAACATTAGCATTTTTCTGCTTTTGCATTTTTTTTCTGATTTATATATCTGGAATATCAACATTACGTAATGTTGAAAACATATTTCTGCCAAAAACCATTTAAAAATATACATTTTAAAGAGTTATGAGAAAGAAGGTCGGGACGGGGTGGCAAATGATCTGAAACTCCCGAAATGGAAATTTTTCAAAATTTTATCAAAGCGATGCTCCAGCATGGCCGCAGTCAAATGACTGAAACAAGTAAAAGAATAAAAGAATAACTGGCATATACACCCACAAAAACGTATATCTGTAAAATTCCATTAAAAGAGTAACATTTTTCAGTGGCGTAACGAGAGCGTGTGCCGCTCGAGCAGCCCGTGAAGTGTCACTCCACCATCTAGGCCTCCTGGCTTATACAGCAGATCCAAAAGTGTCGCCCAGGGCGGACCACCACCACCCTCCATCCGCTATGCTTCTGATTTTTCAAAAAGTTACGCAGAAACGAAGTCGGTGGTAGGAATAAGCATGTTAAACGTTCTGAGAACTCTTTATTTGTCTAAATTGTTTATTTTCAACTAAATATATAAACTCAATATGACAATTTATTTCCTGTCTTGTCATTTCATATTTTGATCCGGGTTCTGATAACGAAGAAATAGGTAATTATATAATGCAACTTCTTTTACAAAAGAAAAAATATAGATTTTTATTTCAAAAAGTTATTCAAAATATTCAAACCCTTTCTTAAAGATTAAACATGTAAGACATGTTGATTTTGGTTCAATTACAAGTAAAATTACTCAACAGCGCAAATATTATAAGCTTTCGCTTCCGTAATGTTTGCTTTATTTCTAAGGTCAATAAAAGATCAAGCTCAAATTGAGACTATTTTTCTATGCGAGATTCAACCTGTTAGGTGTGTTCTGAACATAAAATTAGAAAATAGTGATAAAAACTCTAAATCGAAAACAAATATTTTGACAAGCTTCAACTAGAAAGGAAAAAGTAGCGCTAATATTAACGGGTTAACAAAGAATATTATTGAGGTAATCCCTAGAATCTGAGGTGGTCTACGTCGGTTAGAGTCATTTTAGTAGAAACAAAAATGTTTTCCTGGTTTGGTTTGAGAACGAAAATAGTCATATCTACATTAAATATTGAGAGAAACACAATGTCAATAGATGAATAATAATCTCAAACAAAACCCCATGAACTTAGGAACAATAGTGTTTCTGTCTTCCTAAATAAGGCAAGCTTATTATCGAAACTAATTGTCTTGTGGCCACTGATATACCTTTGCCTCCTATATTGTATATGTGTGTGTGTATGTACGCGCGTGTATGTTTGGCTTATGTACACACACATACAAACAACTGATCTATTGCTCTTACTCTGTTCTTGATAGCTAAGAAATATATTGTTTCAAATATTGATATGCATTGTTGCCTTCTTTCTGTATAATACAAATAACACAGTGACATATTTCGGAATGGTTACATCCACTAACGTCTCTGATCTCCCATATTAATCAACCAATTTTGCTTACCAATAAATAATGTATCCTTCAAAACGCTTGACCTGGTTTTCAGATTTATTAATTTCAGGTATCTTTCTTACTTGACTGATCTGTTCCAGTCTCTCAAGAACTGCTTCAAAATCTATTCTAAACCAATTAGTTATAATCACATGAAACAGAACATTATTATGGTCCTGAACATAGATCGCATGGCACATGCTGCCTGAAAATTTATTACACTTAATGTTTTGCTTGTTTGCTTGTTTTCGTGGTTTCTGAATAGTTTCTAAATATAAGAAAATATTCTCTCATCATTTCCATTTTTTATACGTTACTTTGGGAAGGAAGTTCAGTTCGCATAATCTTTTAAGGCCTCCCAGACTGGTAAGATTGAAACAAAATAATTTGATGGTAAACAGAGGCAGTAGCTGTGCAGTCTAAATACATTATCATCCAAGATCAACGATAGCGCTCGAGACGGTTTTCTGTAAAACTTCAGGTCAGAAAATAACTTGGTATGATTTAATGATAATTTATTTCTAGACAAAACTTATACTGTCTGCTACACTTCACGTTTATAACTATATAACACTTCTTTAATCTTGAGAACTTTTTTTCTTCCTAGTTTACCTTTTAGTATCAATTGTCTTCCATAGAGAGCATCTTATTTAAACATTTCCCTCAAAACTTTTTGTTGCTGTGGGATTTTAAATAACTCTCTATGTATGTATAAGTTAAACAGTTGACGATTAAGTTAAACTGTCACCTATTGTATGAGGGAGAGATCTCACTCTTGGGTAAATAAATAGTCAAATATTACCGCAATATTTCAAAGGTATTTCTCGGGTAAGCTAAAGAAATAAAGGCTATATGAAAATCCTCCCGACGTGTTACTAATCCGTAAGAGCTATAACAACAAAAGTAGGACTTACATCGTCTGAGAAAAAAGAATAGTGGTTATAGCAGGAAAACTTAGACATAAGCTACTTTCATTTACAGTCTTTTGAAGGTAAATCCTTCTAGGATTTTTCTGATTACTCCCCGTTGTTTTTGTAAATGTCGTTTCATAGAAGTCTCTCGAAAATAAAGTATTTATTTTAATTTCGTGTATATTTTAATGTTCTGCATTGGAATAGTCGAACCATGAAACAAATTTCTGGTAGAAGGTAAAATAAAGAATACCAACTGAATAGATTTAATTTTAATCAAAAGTTAAAATATAATAAAGAAGAAATAAGATATAATAACTTCGAATGAATATACTTAAAAGAACCAAGAATATATAAAACAATGGCAAACACCGCAAGAGCAATGTACGTAAAGACAATTACAAACATGAAATGAATAAGCTTAAATTTAGTTATTCCTTTGTAGTTAAAAAAAAAAAGACCATCACCACCAAAATCTGCCTTAGATATTTGAATTGACTTCCAAATTTCATTACTTTCTTTTGTTCGATCGACTTTGCTCGTTGTAAAGAAGGCAGTGGTGTAGCGTAAAGTGTGCCAGGATGTGTGGATTGTGCATAAAAAGCATGTTTGCCGCAGTCGAAAATATGTTACGTTTAAAAGGGGCGGCCAAAACCCATGTTGCACCACTAGAAGAAGGCAACTCTTCTTGCTTTGGTTGTATTACAATGCAGCAGTTCAAATATCTACTGTTAATGCGCGATTTTATAAAGATTTCAGTATTACTAGTTAATGGCCATTATACAAGATAGGAGAATGATACTACTGTTTTTCTACAATTGGGAAACCATATATATATTGTGGATTTGCTTCAGTTAATTCTGTTTCATAAACATATGTATCATTATTGTTCTGTCGAATAAATAGGCTAAATAGAATTTTATCAGATGAAAACCAAGCCGCTAATGTGTTGCTATTGGGAGGGCGCCATTTAAAACTTTCAAAAACTGTACACTTTGTAGCAAGGCGGAGTAGGGACCTTATTGTGGATAGTGCATCAGGAAGTACCGCCTTAGGAAACAGTACTTCTTGATGAGAATCAATGAGGTTATGTTTTAAAGAGTAATTTAACAGGTTTCCAGATAATCTTATAGTGTCCTTAAAATCGATCGTTGCCATATGGGTGTAGTTTTGTACGTAGCAACTCTCCATTTACTTAAATTATCTTTTACATTCTTTACAAGTAACAGTATTTCGCGATTAAAATGGATATATCATTTAGTACCACTCAACGTGAATATTTGATACCGACTCTTTAGAAAACTTTTCAAAACTCATACTTGGATTAGGTTTTCCGAAATGAAACTGAGAATTCATTAATGACCACAATGAAATACTTGCGAATTAATGAAGATACCAATGGCTCTTTGAAATGAAATTCTAAGATAGGTTGAGTAATGGTGACTAAAGTACCTTCTAGTGGACAAAGGAACTGAGGTATAAGTTCTGCATACAATTGATGAGAAGAGCAATTCAAACACTAAGACACTTGATAGGTTAAGAAAATTTGACCAAAAAGGATTTTTAAGAGACGAAACAATTGAGGCATAAGATCAATATGCAGTCGACAAAAAAAATTCTTTTAACGTTATCACTAAAGAAAAGATTTTTAGATTGCACAAAATGAACCATTCTCATAATTTCTGGTGGGCACAGCCTTTCGTGTATTTCATATAATTTGCCAAAGCAGATGCAGAGAAAGCATGCATTAATGCATATGACACAATATTGTCTTTTATGGAATAACTAGCACTATAACCCGGCAACGCCGGGTCATAGTGCTAGTGCATGCATATACAGCTGCGTGCGTGCACACATACACGCGAGTACTGTCCAAATCTCCGACCAATCACATACAGCTAGCTGGCATTCAATTGGCGTATCAAGTTTTGGGCATTTTGATTGGGTTTTGGATAGAAAATTCACCAAAAATCACTTCTATTGATTTTTTAATGGCCTTGCGGAGTGACTGGGAAAATGTAAAGATGTGCACGACCACCCTTGGACGGTTTTAAATGACCATAGAAAGTGCGAGCCCTCTAACTGAAAAATTGTGGATTTGTATAAAGGACACACACGCAGACATTTTGCCGTTTATATATAGAGAGATATTTAATGGCGTAAGAAAAAGATGCCTGTATCTTGGTATTTATTGGAGTGCGATTTCTGATATCAAAGATGAAGATAATTGGACGTTCATCAGCGATGATAGTGAAATTGCGTCCAACAAGAACATGAATCCATTTCCGAACAGATTCCATAACTGCACTCGTTTCTTTTTCTATGGTTGATTTGCATCTTTTTCTACCAGATAGGGTTATTTGTATATTAATGGTACGTTCCCACCTTTTGCGGCACCTACAGAGAAGCAGCTTCAAGGGCTGAGTTGAAAGGCAGAGAAAGAGAAAACCAAGAGAAAATAAGAGATGGTAATGGTAAATGGTAGTGATCGTGCTAATGATGATGCTTGTTTTCTGTTTGTTGTTGGTAGTCATGTTAATGGTGGAAGTGGCGGCGACGTTGCGCTATGGCAATGGCTTACCCTAAAGAGCATGCATTAAAACATACGGTGTCAACTTTTTAGCTATAAAACCCACGAGTACCCTACTAACATCATCAATGCAACAAACCGTTACAGTTCTCAGTGTGTATGCATGTGTATTTTTATGTGTGTGTGAGAGACAAAAAGAAAGTATGTATGTATGTATGTATAAGTGTGTGCGCGTGTATGTCGATTCATTGGCGTTTCTCTTTTGTTCCTTTTCCTTCCATCTTTCACTGTTACCCCCTCAATTTGCAGTTGTCACAACTTTCTCTACTGTCTTTCTATCCCTCTCTCTCCCTTTCTCTCTCTATCTCCCTTACTCTCTCTCTCTCTCACTCTCTCTCTCTCTCTCACTCTCTCTCTCTCAATCTATCTATTGACCTTGCTTGCAATTCGCCGTCGTCTCTACCATCACAATAACAACAGACAACTAAAGTTCATTCGCGAAAAGTAGCTGTAACTGCAACATTTAATGCGTCACATTTGGTAATGAATTATTGCATTTTATTGCTGTTCCTTTTTCAAATTATTAAAGGGAATTATTAAAGCTATAGATTGATTTTAAACTTAGAAGATTTCTGCTAACAGACTGCTTTTATCTGATAATTTATGGATCTACTTTAAATGATGAACTTATTGATGTTGCACAACCAGTGCATCCATTCTGTAGATGCAAAAGGAGAGTTTGGATTAATTTTAAATCGTGCTGAGTGAAGTAGTTTCTCCTTAGTGAAAATATCGAGTAAAATAAATTGAAGGAAGAAATTTCACGAACTTTGATATATGACAAATTTGGTAAATTTAGCAAATCGAAATAGACTCTGCAAAAGGATTTAATCCAAAGCATTTTTCATTCATTCTCAATATAAAATAACAAAAAATACCCTTACATGAGTTTTACGATGAATACTTGAAAAAAGAGATAGTTTATAATTAATGAATTGCGTTAAATCCAAATAAATACATTCCGATCAAGGCAGTCAATTACTTCATATCCTTCATAGCATTTTCTGAACTGTTTCATATTTCGTAACAAAAGTAAATTTCAAATATAAAATTCTCAATGTAAGCAAGCTGTATATTTCAAGGGATTGTTTTCTTTCTCACACGTCAAACTATGAAAATATCATTGCTTACAAATTAGAAAAATTATCTTTTTCAAGACCACATGAATTCAAATTAAATTTGTCGTCTTAATATGGAACTATTCTCTACTGGATTGATTTAAGCTAGCACTTCAAGATATATGGAAAGTATTTGAAACCTGTCTCTTTTTAATGATAATATTCAGTGCTATTTAATAAAATCAAACCGTCTAATTTTCAGTGTTTGCAGCACTATATCCGAGCTATCCATCATTGTCAAATTGTGTAACATCGAAACTCTCAAATATACTGTATTACTGATTGAAATATGAAAGAAACATTTTTTCGGTTTTATAATCATTCAGAATACATTAAACGGTATTGGTACAATCGTTAGACCGTCGAACAAAATCGCTAAAGTACCTGAGTTAAGACTCTTTACGTTAAAACTCTTTTGGAATTAAATAAAATAAGTACTAGTGAAGTCTTCGACCAATTAAATGTTCCTGTAAAGTATTCTATATATGAATTATAATAATAAAACTAAGGTTTCCGTTTACTTGCTCTGCATAAGACGAGTATTTAAAATGATAAGCTATTCATTTACCTTGTTCGAGTAATATAAAATAAAAGAATATTTTTAAAAAGTTATATTCTTTTTAATTAGTTTCACTTGGCAATATAATCCATCTTTCCGTTTCAAAACTGAGTTTCCCAAACGAACGGAAAATATATACTTCTAGAATTACTGCAGAACATTTATTTAGCAATGAATTAATTTTACTATCTCTATATCTATAAACGGCAAAATCTCTGTGTGTCTGTGTGTCCTTTATACAAATCCACAGTTTTTCACGAAAAGGCTTGCATTTTCTATGGGCTTTCAAAACTGTCTGAGGGTGATCGTGAAGATCTTTTCATTTTCCCCAGTCACTCCAGAAAGCCATTAAGCGATATCAATTAACAAATCACAGGGACAGACACTCTCATTCGCGGGAATACATCTTGGCGAGCCCTGCTTTTCGCATGAGCAACTTTATGATGCCTGCTCCCGCGTTGGAAGTAGGAATGCCTGTTTGTATATGCCCCTGGGGGTAAAACCCGCAATGTTGTTTACAACGAGATTTTGGATAAGCATTTATAAATGCATTGGTATACCAATGCTATCCTCAACAAAAACAATTCTCACATTGTCAGATGTTTATTAAGTTAGGTTCAAGGGCTAGGTCCCTTTTTGTGAAGGCTGTTGGTAAGTTTTGGTAAGTTTCGCCAACGCTACATTCTTCAATGGTCCTTAATCCAATGCAGTCGTCCTCCTCCGGAACAAACCCACTATGCACATCTCCACAGCCAATTTCCTCTACAGCCATGTCATTTAGAACCCTTATGATGGGTTAGTGATAGATCGGGATTAGAAGATGCCTATTAGAGGCTCCCGAGCCCACTTTCGTAAGGTTAGTCTAGGTTTTAGTTGAAGGCTTAGTTGTGTTCTGAACCTAACCTCCTCCATTTCAGTGGATCGGGAGCCTAATTAGCCTTCCGGCGAAAAGGCATACCTATTATTTATACCTTAGTTAACCTTGATGTCTTACGTGCTTCTATGCGTCATGAACTTATAACTATTGACCTCACTGTGTTACTTGCTTCAATGCGTCATACTCATAAAATCACTTTGAATGATTTTTTTGTGCTCTAATTGCTCTGCCTTTTCGCCGGAATCAGCACTTTTCTTCCCACCATTGCTATTCACTCATAGGATGAGGGGGTTAGGTGAGGGGGATGTCAAAAGGGCTGGCATGTGCAACTTGATCACCTCTGCCAGTCAAACTCCCAACCCATGCGTTCTCGTCGCGACACTGATTGCGCAGAACTGGGTTGGGTGTGAAACCAAAACTCAATAAACGAGATTTATGTGTATTTTCAAAATCATGCTATTTTGCGGCCAAATTCGAGTTTTCCGCTTTTCTCTGCTTCCTTTTTTTGTCCGACTAATGGCATGTGCACAATCCCGCTAATTTTCCATGATTATGCCGTTCCAGGTGTGAAAACCGAAGTCCAATGAATATCAATTACTCTCATAAAAAGTTCCAACTAGCTCATAAACAACAAAACTGGCCCGGGCTGAAATGTGATAAGACACTTAGCTCTTGATTTAGTGAGAAATTTTTACTGCGACTCGGCCACGAACAACAAGCACTAGCACTAGACCCGGCAACGGCGGGTCATAGTGCTAGTATGAACTTAAATAGGTAGGATATGATTTTCTTTCATGTGATGATTTTCCAACGGAATCTAATTATTATCTCTTATTATAAAAGGCAGATTTTATCTGCCTCCCTTTGTCAGTTATAGAAATCTACAATATAGGATTTCTTCAATTACAATTTACCTAGCATTTTTAAGAGTAGAATGCATCGGGTCATGCCAGGTCCAGTTTTTAAATTTTAAACTCCAATTAAGCAAAATTTACAGAAAACTCACATTCTGGTGTGTATGTCAAATGCTTTTCTTAATGTGGTTTACACCACACGCAAACGCACACACACAGTGTGCAACGAATAAAATTAAAGTAATTCACTTTCTGTAGTGAGTGACTCTTTCACTCTGCCTCCCACTTCCTCTTTACACACATAGACACGCAAATATATAAATAAAATTGTAAGCTAACGTGCGTGTGTGTGAGTGTGTGCGCGTGTGTGTGAGGGTGCGTGTGTGTGTGTGTGTGCGTGTGCGTGAGTGTGTGACAGGAAAGTTTTTTACGACGAATATAAGACCTATATCCAAGTAGCAGAAAGATCGACCAAAAGTGTATATAGATATTTAAATGTATTTACATATTCATCTATACACAGATGTATGTATAATGTGTGTGTATATATTTCCATAGAGGTAACCTTTCACTCCATACAAAGTTTTTAGGACGAATATAAGATCTAAAGTATATACAAGTAGCAGAAAGATCGCCCAAAAGTGTATATAGATATTTAAATGTATTTATATATTCATCTATACACAGATGTATGTATAATGTGTGTGTATATATTTCTATAGACGTAACCATTCACTCCGCACAAAGTTTTTTAGGACGAAAATAAGATCTAAAGTTATCTCTAAGTAGCACAAAGATCGCCCAAAAGTGTATATAGATATATAAATGTATTTATATATTCATCTATACACACATGTATGTATAATGTGTGTGTATATATTTCCATAGAGGTAACCATTCACTCCATATAAAGTTTTTTTGGACGAAAATAAGATCTAAAGTTATCTCTAAGAAACAGAAAGATCGCCCAAAAGTGTATATAGATATTTAAATG
This sequence comes from Octopus sinensis, assembly GCF_006345805.1. Classification (NCBI taxonomy): domain Eukaryota; kingdom Metazoa; phylum Mollusca; class Cephalopoda; order Octopoda; family Octopodidae; genus Octopus; species Octopus sinensis. The sequence continues at coordinate 53,289,444 of NC_042997.1, read as the reverse complement.
TATTTATATATTCATCTATACACACATGTATGTATAATGTGCGTGTATATATTTCCATAGAGGTAACCATTCAATCCATACAAAGTTTTTTAGGACGAAAATATTTATATATAAAAGAAAGGTTGTGTGTCTGTCTACTCCGATTTAGATTCCTAACTACCCCACATTTTGCGATGCAGTTTAACCAAAACCGGGTATCTTATAGTCGTGATTCATATCGAGCCCTTCTGGGTATTAGCGCGCGTCTACGATGAGTCGATGATTTTACAAATAATTTACCATCATTTTTTTCCATTTTAATGCATTTTTTTTTAATAAAGGGAAGTAACTCTCAAACTTCACACCAATATGCGTGCTCATATGCGACGTAATATCACATCAGCAGCATTTCCTCACATCCTCCTTGCACTTGGCGAAGGCAAAATACCAGGGGATGAAAATGGTAATATTGCCATCGATTCCATTTGTACCATTGTTAAGACGCCTTCTGATCTCAGAGATGCAGTGTTCCCAGATCTACAAGCTAATTATCAGAATATGGATTGGATTGGCAAAAAGGCTATACTGGCCCCGAGGAATAAAACTGTTCACCATATTAATGATGAAATGCTAAAACTCATTCCTGGGGAAGTCTATGTATATCAGTCTATCGATACAACTCCTGACCCAGAGGACGTCATCAACTATCCAATAGAGGTACTCAATTCCTTTGAGCACCCCGGACTACCACCACACTTTCTCAAACTTAAAGTTGGTGCCCCTATAATGCTCATCAGAAATTTGGTTCCCCCAAAACAATGCAATGGCACACGTTTGATCGTTAAGTCCTTATCTCCCACCGTAAACTTATATCAATATTTGCCTGAATAATCATCATAATTCAGTGCAATCATTAACAGTACTTTCAAGCAATTCAGCCCCGAGCAACGCCGGGCAATTCTGCTAGTTACTTATAAATGCTATTTACGTCAATTTTGACATAGCATGCTGTGAAAAGGACATATATGTTAATATGTTAAAAGGACGGACACACACACACACACACACACACCACACACACACACACACACACACACACACACACACACATACATATATATATATGTATATATAACTTGGAAATGGATGCGTGGCGTTCAATCAAATAATAATATAAATAATATATATAGACATATATATATATATATATATGCATATATGGGTACAGGACCTCACCAAAAGTAAACAACATGAAATACGAAAACAAATGAGTTCAATACGCAAACTACGAAAGAAACAAATGGAAAACAGGACAAGTAACATAGAGACAGTTGCTCCCACAAGAACCAAAATTAAATTTGGGATTTATGGGGGGTCAAAGTTTGGAACAAAAAAGGACAGTGGAGACATACAAGAAAACCGAACGAAAACAAACACGGAGGCTGGAAAAATATTTTCTTTGACAAGAGAAAAGACAGAAGAGAGAGATATACGATACGTCTAGTCCTTAAGACAAGCCCTGAAAGAAAAGAAAGATGATCACGTGAAGAAAAGATAGATGGACGGTGGTCACGTGTGAGCAATGAAAGAGAGAGTAAAGAAGGAAGAGGAGAGAGAAATAAATGGAAAACTCATTTCGAGTAAACGACCCTCCATGTTTGTTTGCGTTCGGTTTTCTTGTATGTCTCTACTATCCTGTTTTTGTTCCCAACTTTGGCCCTCCATAAATCCCAAATTTTATTTTGGTACTTGTGGGAGCAACTATCTTCGAAGACTCATATTGTCGTTCAATGCTCAAAATGAGGAGTAGATAGACAGCCGACAACTGATGATGGGTCGTTCTTTATGTTACTTGTCCTGTTTTCCATTTGTCTCTCTCGTTGTTTGCGCATTGAACTCATTTATTTTCATATTTCGTGTTGTTTACTTTTGGTGACGTCCTGTGCACATATACAAAGAGGGACAAAAATTCAAAATCAAATCTGACTTTACTTGTGCTTCAGAAAACCTGATTTATGTTATAAGATGCTCGGCCTGCCACCAAAACTACATAGGGTCCACGGGATTATCGCTCAAACGCAGATGCACTCTGCATCGACATTTATAGACATTTATAAGCGTGTTAGAGTTTTGTATATATATATATATATGTTTTTTTTATGCAATAAAAATTATAGAACAATTATTCCTTCAATATTGTAGTCATTATAAGGCGGCGAGCTGGCAGAAACGTTAGCACGCCGCTACGTTCTGAGTTCAAATTCCGCCGAGGTAGACTTTGCCTTTCATCCTTTTGGGATCGATTAAATAAGTACCACTGGGGTCGATATAATCGACTTAATCCGTTTGTCTGTCCTTGTTTGTCCTCTCTGTGGGTAGTAGAGAAATAGGTATTTCGTCTGCCGTTACGTTCTGAGTTCAAATTCTGCCGAGGTCGACTTTGCCTTTTATCCTTTCGGGGTCGATAAATTAAGCACCAGTTACGCATTGGGGTCGATATAATCGACTTAATCCGTTTGTCGGTCCTTGTTTGTCCCCTTTATGTTTTGCCCCTTGTGGGTAATAAAGAAATAAAAAACGTTAGCACACCGGATGAAATGCTTAGCAGTATTTCGTCTATCTTTACGTTCTGAATTCAAATTCCGCCGAGGTCGACTTTGCCTTTCATCCTTTCGATAAACTAAGTACCAGTTGCGTACTGGAGCCGATCTAATCGACTGGCCCTCTCTCCAAAAATTTCGGGCCTTGTGCCTAGAGTAGAAACGAATATTGTAGTCATTATGTTCTGTGTCCATCTATAAATTATACTCCTTTTACAAGATAGAGGAGAACGAACAATACCAATGCCTTCTACAGGTTCTTCAAGACTGTTGAGATTTATGCAGCTTATGTTACTTAAAAATCTGTAGACTAGAATCCGTAAGGAAAACTTGTAAGGGAAGGGAATTCCAGATGGTTGTAGTAATTGTGAGAAATGGTTAGTGCAAGACCAAGATGGCACATATTAAGGTAGGTAGAAGGAGAAAAGATAAGCAGGACGAGTGGGCTTATAATATGGTATGTAGCGAGTTAATTCAGAATAGAAGCCATTGTCGTAGCGATTGAAGAAGTAGAGAGAAGAAAAAGCGTAAGTTAGTGAATGATGGAATGAGTTAGTGATGAAATTTTTGTCAATTAGCAGAATAACGTTCTTTTAGATTCACTGTGGGATATGTTAGCGTGTGTATTCCAGTGTGGGTAGTGCTTAATCTTTGTAGAAGGCTGAAATATATTAGCTCTAAACAGGAGTCAGAATCTTTGTAATGCAGTTGTGAACTACGTTGTTTGGGATTTCCATGTCAGATGATTAGAAACTGATGTCTAACATTATACCAACGTTGAAAGATTTTGTAGCGCGTTACTTATAACTAGAAAGTGTAAGATACAAAACTGTTTTCTTGTTACGAGTAATGATTGGATGTTTGTGGTGCTAAGACATTGTCAAAAGCTTCGGTGGTGTCAATTACAATGACATTACTTTCGCCGAAGTTCTCAAGAACGAATGACCTCTATTGAGTAACACAAGAAAGCAAGTTTCCAGTAGATTTGGATTCATGGAATCTGTAAAGCTGGTTACTGTGGAGGAATGGTGATTTCAAGATAATAAAGAAGGTGATTGTTAACAATTGTTACCGTAATCATGATGTTGCCAGTGGTTACAATATGTTGGTAGTTTGTAGAGTCAGAAAGACTGTTTGGGGGGGGGGGGTTAGGGAATAGTGAAAGGACACATTATAGCGTGTTCCCAAAGATAAGATAAACACATGTAGAAAGAGAAACAGTGATTAAAGAATTTCGTGACGGTAGCAGCTGGATCTGGAGTTCACAGTTTGAGGATGCTGAAAGGAATGCTGGGGCCAATCACCTTATTGGGTTGGAGCGATTGGAATATGTGTTGTTTATCCCAAACCAATCCTGATCGAGCAGACTCATTATCAAAGACTTTCCTACTTTTACATTCCTGGACATTTTCAGAGATGGTATATCTAAGACTACATTATCTTATGTGCCTCTCATTTTTAAGATGGTGAAATTCGACTAAAGGGAAATTTAACCTCTATTTCATGTAGGTTGAAAGATTGTGTAGATACTTCTTTGTTGGGCCGAGGAGTTTTCGCCATCGGCGATTATGTAAACGTAGTTATGAAACTGGGGCGTGAAAACGGAGAGTTGTAGAAGAATTTTGTTGAGCGGATCCTGGGTAGACTTGAAACCGAAGCAAGCAGCAACTATGGAATTTTCAGCCGCTGGTTGAACCTTCTTAATTAGGAATTCTGTAAAGATAGTAAATTATCCCAAGAAGGCTTAATTTCAAGTTGAGAGGCGAGATAGTTTGCCAACTATTTTCCAAAATGTCTTGCCTACGAAATTGAATTATATACTCTTTTACTCTTTTACTCTTTTACTCTTTTACTTGCTTCAGTCATTTGACTGCGGCCATGCTGGAGCACCACCTTTAGTCGAGCAAATCGACCCCGGGACTTACTCTTTTGTAAGCCCAGTACTTATTCTATCAGTCTCTTTTGCCGAACCGCTAAGTGACGGGGACGTAAACACACCAGCATCGGTTGTCAAGCAATGCTAGGGGGACAAACACAGACACACACATACATATATATATATATACACATATTTACGACGGGCTTCTTTCAGTTTCCGTCTACCAAATCCACTCACAAGGCATATAGCAGAAGACACTTGCCCAAGATGTCACGCAGTGGGACTGAACCCGGAACCATGTGGTTGGTTAGCAAGCTACTTACCACACAGCCACTCCTGCGCCTATATGTAGTATATATATATATATATATAAAAGATCAAATGTAACTATTCCTAATTCTCAAATATGTTTCGAAATCCAGTTGAAACCATTTTACTTGCTTACACCATTAATTCTTGTGAGGAAGGCATGGCTGTTACAATACTTATTTGTGTTTATATGCACAAAATAAATACACTTAAAGAAGAACCAAAAGAAACACTATTGTGAAAGAAAACATAATCCTATTGGTTCGTATATCGTGCCCCAAAGTATACAACAATGTTTCTCAATTGGAAAACTTTATAGACAAAGTGTATCGTACAAAGAAAGCCTATAAATATTCTTATATCATATGAGAGATAATGGTTTCTGATTTAGGCACAAGGTCAGCAGTTTTGAGAGGAAGGGACTAGGTAATACTTTCGACTGTAGTACTTGACGAGTAATTTATTTTATTGACCCTGAAAGGATGAAAGGTAAAGCTGACCCTCCCGAGATTTGAACTCAGAACGTAAAGAGCTGGTGGAAATACAAGGAACATTTCTGGCGTTGTAAACGGTTTTACCAGCTCACCTCGGAATATCAAAATAGTCGAGCACCTGACTAAATTTATCTTAATTCTTAGTTCGTCGTTATGTTCTGAACTCAATTCCCACAGGTGCTGACTGCTTGTAGTTCATTCAGAAGACTAAAATCAGTCGGCAGAAATATGGTAATATATGGTACTAAGTGCCAAGAATATACTAAAAAAAAATTTCATGTACTGGCGTCGATTTAATCGGCTGTATTCCACTTTTTAATATGTGTTGTGTGCTAATGTACAAAACTATATTCTGGATACGACTGATTTGTAAAAATTATAGAGGCGTTGCAATAAATATTGGAATCTTTAGTTCCATCCCTCTACATACTGATTACAATTCCTACAGAAATTTCTCTCTCTCTCTCTCTCATAAAGGATTGATAGATTTAACACTAATGACAATGATTCGGACGCTTATATATATATATATATATATATATATTATATATATATATATATATATATATATATATATATATATATATATATATATAATATATATATATATATATATATATATTATATAGGAAAAAAGCAACAAGAATGGATTAAAATCTCGGTACAATTGTTTCGTACGAGGACATCTTTAATAAGCTACAAAAAATGCAGTAAATACAGATGGCTCGTACTCGTCAGCCGAAAAAACATCAGAGAATTCCCAAACATCAAAAGGGGTAGATACAAAAGAGGGTGTAAGATTAACTGCATTGAAGATTTTAATCCATTCTTGTACCGAGATTTTAATCCATTCTTGTTGCTTTTTTCCTATTTGTAATCACCCCACTTGTCGTATGGTTAACACCATATAGATTTCCGGTGCATCCTAGTTAAGGACCATATTCATGTGAATTCATTAGAATTCACTTGAATCTCAATTACTTAAACCGTATATATATATATATATATATATATATATATATATATATATATATAAACGGCAGTTTGTCTGTGTGTGTTTTTGTGTGTCTGTTTGGTTGTACCCTCACCCTGACCACGGTTTTCTACCGATTCTGATGAAACTTAACACACACATAGCCCAATGTCATAATCAAAACTAACGCAGAGAAAATTTTGAAAAGTTCCCCCAGTTCTGAAAAAAATCGATAAATTTGACATGGGGTCGAGAATCAGAAACACAAACCACAGACTGTCTAGGGGACGCAACTCGACCTTTTTAACTCTCAAAAAAAATTTACCATAATTTTTTTTCCATTTTTTGGCTATAACTCTCTAAAAATGCTTTATAGTTACTTCCCTTACAAACCGAGCAACGCCGGGCGATACTGCTAGTATATATATATATATATATATATATAATATATATATATATATATATATATATATAGAGAGAGAGAGAGAGAGAGAGAGAGAGAGAGACACACACACAAAATACTTAGCCTTGTTTCTAGTGAAAAGAAATATATAATTATGTCACAGAATAATATAAAATATAAAGTATGTAAATAACATAAAACACAAAAATTTATAAAAACAAGATCTCCCGTTTCGGGTAAAACCCTTCATCGGAGAGATCTCTCTTCTTCATCACTGTAAAATAATTTATTCAGCTTTAAGAACTTTTACCATTATCCGACGCAGGCCATCACATTCACCGAATTCTAGTTTCACTTTGCCATGCTCTAGCGGTATTTAATCTACAAAATTGTCTAAATTAATTACAACTCACGTTCAGAGATTTTCACCAGCTTGTAAATAACTTAAATTGAAGATTTGCTTGTCATCCGTCCAATGAATGTTGGTTTTTATAATTTAAAATGATATTGTTCTTGAATCAAACTGGTTATTTAACATAAATTATAGCAATTAATCATGACTACCAAATTACTTTGTCCTGAATATGACTTTTAATAGCATCCGCTAGTGGAACCTTCGTTCGGGAGTTTTAAGGGTTTTGAGGAGTGTGGAACCACCTCTTAGACACCATTGTTGCCAGGTCTACTCTGACCCGGAGCAGTAGCACTTGTTAAGGTCCCAGATATGTTTTAGATAGCATGTAACTATCCGAGCTAGGGTACGTTAAAATCATGGGATATGGGATGTGAACTATTTCGGCAGATGGACTTATTGAATCAATGGCGAATATCAGTAGATGCTGAACGTATGAATAAACAACAAACTGTCAACGGTTGCAATCAATCAGTTCAGTTAACTACTACTATCATCTGTAGTCATGGCGAGCGCAAAGGAGGTATTTCAGCTTGCAAAAGACCAACTAGAGTGACTAAAACCTAGGCCATAGATCCCGCCTCATCACACGTGGAGGTGTTACATTGGTCTGGGCAAGTCGCCCAACCGGCCAAGTGATATCATTATCGTTATCATTATCGATCAAGATGACTTATTATGAACAAGAGTAGTAGCAATTAAATTAACTTGGACCAATTAATCTCAAATATGTTGTTAGGACTTGAAAAGCATTCCAGAGTCAAATTTAATGCTGGTTATTTACACGTCACAAAAACTGATAGGTTCATCCAATCCGATTCTGTAAAGTGGTTTTGAATTCCATTTGAAGCAATTTTACTTCTAATTATATAATTATCTTTGAGTAAGACATAAATATCACAGCGTAAATGGACAAATACAATACACTGAAACAGGAAAAGGCAACCAGAAATACCATTTTAAAAGAAATTAAATTCTCTTGATTAGGAACTGATATTCAAAAACTAACATGTAACGGTTCTAGATGGGACTGATCAAATGCAGTATTAATGACATTGAGAATATAATGATTATTGATCTCATGTAATATAATTCTAAATTACATTTAGTAATTACTTTTAATACATTTAATACATTTTAATACATTTAATACATTTTAATACATTTAATAGTTTTAGAAAACACGATATCAGCAAACAAAAGACTACTTTACAACAGAGCTATGTTCCTAAAGATTGTAGATCCTGGCCATGTTTACATTCCAGGTGTAACGATTTTGCTTCATTTACATCACAACATCAAAATTCTTCTCACAATATCATGTTTTCTCCAGTCAGAAAATTTTTTCTGCTTTATCTTATATTTTTTACAAATATTCTTTTTTATAAGTTTTTAAAAAGTAGAAAATGACATTTACTGCCGTGTTAGTATGGAGGTAAAAATAAAATAATCACGTAAACAATCACACATTATTTCAAGTATCCTTCCAGCTGGGCCGGCTCAAGGTACCGGCAACTCGGGGAGTCGCTCGGGGCACCATGCACTAGGGGGCGCCAAGGAAGACGTGACAAAAACAAGGAAATTTCCACGACCATCAGCTTGTACACGCCGAAGTTCAGCTTGCCCGAGGCGCCAGCAACCCTTGGGCAGGCCCTGCTTTCCAGATTGTCCAAAACTAGAAAACATTTAAAATTCCGGATAACAATTAGATGATATGATATTACCATGTGTTTAGATAAGTTTTGTTAAAAAGAGGGTCTAAATCAATAAATGAAGACTTACCTGGAATATCATTTGAGTACATTGCCCACTATTTACTGATTCTTGATAATATCAAAAGAGCTGTCAAAATTGTTTTTCTTTCACTATATTGCCACCTTCTTTAAATTTGTTTATATTTATTTTGTTATTCCGTTAGTTTTATCCATATCGAAAAATATGTTTATAACAACGACATGAGATTTGAAGTCTTCGAAATATTAAAAAAATTGTCAACTTCTGTAAGCACTGTATTGTATATATTTCAAGATCCAATGTGTCACTCAAAGAACTGTACAGAGTTCTGTAAGTTTAGATTATCTAATCAGACTTTTAGAATGGCCTTTTTTTTCCTTTAGCAAACATTGCAACATTGCAAAATATAGTAGAAATTTTCCAAAATTCTTTGAAAGGGTATTATATTCTCACGTATGTCACATTTTTTAATGAACAGCCAGTTATTTTAAACTTGCGTTTTTTTTTCTTTCTTTCTTTTCCTCACTTTGTTTCTTAAGAAACGTTAGCTGTTATCTCAAGTATGCATCTGACGTGTTCAATGTTCCAACGTACTTCAATTCCAAACCAGTTTAATAGTTAAAAAATGCGCCGGGTGTGTTTTTACAGGGCACGTGTGCACATATGTATATGTATTTGAACAGTTGCACACTCTATTTTGAGTGTCATGCCGTCAGGACAAGAAAAATGACAGTACTGGATTATGGTATTCCCTTGTGCATATATGCATAATGTACATTTAGCTTTGTGCTTCATTAAATTAAGTTTATTAGCACTTTGCATCCAATGAATTCGAAACATGTGAATACGTCCCATTGCAGGGTACCAATACCTCCTAACGGTTATTTACAGCTACTTCCATTTTCTTTTTTTTTTACCTTTGGACAACTTGAGCACCTGTGGAGCTTAAGAGAGTCTGATTAAACCAGCAGTTGGAAATAGTATACAGACATGAAAAGATTTGAAAGAGAAAGAAGGTGAAACACCTTTCCTACTCCTTAGCCACTAACGTAAACAACAAATATTGGCTCTTCTTATGGTTTATTTGTCAACTGTCTTTGAAAACTCACTTTAGTGTTGGTTGTACTACTTTTAGTGGAAGGATAGATAGCGATAAATTGAAGTGTGTAAGGAAAGTAACTAGAGGTGGACGGAGAAGAGCGTGGGCGAGAATGGGCGAGGTGGGAGGAGGGGGCAATGTTGTCGACAGGTGCTACTGACAACTGTCAGTGAAGGTAAACGGACGACCACTTTCATGGATCCCGTTTCTCCTGCCTACTTTGGTAAATAATGAAGTAGACTATGACTTCACCTGTCTCTGTCGCCACATATACACAGATTCATTCATATACATGCGCTCTCTCTCTCTCTCTCTCACTCTCTCTCTCTCTCTCTCTCTCGCTATTTCTCTTTCTCTTCTCTCTCACTTTCTCTTTCTTTTATTTCCGTCTCTCTCCTCTCTCTCTCTCTCTCTCTCTTTATCTCACACATACACACACACATACACACGCACATACACGCACATATACACACACGCACACGCACACATACACAGAACAAACTGCATATACCTCAACTAATGCCCATCTTAGGAGATACGGTACTAATTCAACAGTCCATATACTAAAACACTAATTTACCATCCGACAAAAACACATATTGACGTGGAAAAACATTGTAACCCAAACACTATACTACATATATATATACACCACAACATACCACTCATACAATTAAATAAATATACACGAAATGCTGGCTCACACATACACACAATCTACTAACAAGCACCGAGTAGCATGCTTGCACTAACATACACTCACACACTAACCATTAACATTCACTCGCACCACATGGCCACACCAGGACACTAAAACAAATTCTCGTAATCAGGGAAATACTTATACTATACAACCAGACGTACATATCGCGCACACATGCAAATTAATACACCATTGCGCTAGCACTAACGCACACGTGTATGCGCGCTCACGCACAAACACATACACACATATTCATACACAGGTGTACATGCTAAATAGATAAACACATACCCACATAAAAGTTAACGCACACTGTGTACGCAGACGTGAACACATACACGTGTATTACATATATATACACAGGGATTGGACAAAATAATGGAAACTCCTTAAAATTTCAAACGAATTTATTTTAATATGAGGTAGGACCGCCTTTGGCAGTAATTACAGTTTGAATGCTACGAGGTATGGACTCGTACAAAGTTTCAATTGTTTCCAAAAGAATTTTTGTCCATTCTTCAGCTAAAACAGTCTCCAGTTCTTGTAGTGATGATGGTGGAGGATATCGACTCCTTACTTATTTTTTCAAAAATGCACCATAAATGTTCAATAATATTGAGTTCTGGAGACTGTGGTGGCCAGATAAGATGTTCAACTTGACTAGAATGTCCCTCGTGTCATTCAGTTACAACTTTAGCTGTGTGAATTGGTGCATTATCATCCTGAAAGACTGCGTTTCCCTCCGGAAACAGTTCCGCAACCATAGGATAAATTTGATCAGATAAAATACTTAAACAGTCTTGACTATTAATTCTGCCATGATGGGAAACCATTGGACCGGCTGATTTCCAAGATATAGTCCCCCAGATCATCACAGATCCTCCTCCATGTTTAACAACTGGAAGAAGGCAGTTTGGGCCAAATGCTTCTTTTGGCTGTCTCCACACGTATACTCGGACAGTGGTCGGAAATAAGGTAAAGGATAACTCGTCCGAGAAAATAACATTCTTCCACTGCTCTAGGGACCAATTCTGTAGGTTTATACTTCACTCTAAACGCTTTGCAACATTTGTTGTTGAAAGTAGTGGTTTTCTGATTGCAGCCCTCCCGTGAAATTCGGCTTTGTGCAACTCCCGGCGAACAGTTTTTGTGGAAATTGTGTTCTCGAGGTGGTCATTAAGCTCTGCAGTAATTTTGGGGGCTGTACTTTTGTGATTCTTTCGAACAATTCGCGTAAGAATCCGACGGTCCCTATCTGAAAGTTTTGGTTTTTTTCTTGAGTTTTGTTTCGATGAGGAGGTTTTTTCTCTCTTTCTCAAAGGCTGTCATTACTTTCGTGACAGTACTTCTTGGTACACCAAACATTTCGGCTGTTTTCGTTACGCTAGTACCTGCCATACGAGCACCAACAATTTGACCTCTTTGAAAGTCCGATAGATCTGTCATTTTAATGAATTTTAATTACCTTTTTCCAATGATATCTGAAAAGAAACAGCAATTTTAGCAGAACATATTAAGCAACACTAAATCAAAAAACATAAAAATAAACAAGCTTTTGACGACTTTATAGACATTTCAAAATTATGATGCTATGATGCTAGGTGTTTCCATTATTTTGTCCAACCCTTGTGTATATATATATATATATATATATTACATGTACATATTCACGTATATACATGCATTTGCATACATGTATGTTTCGTTGTTCTTTTCCTTTTGTTTTGCTCCACAGACTAAGTCAGAGGAAAGAATTTATTCCCATGACCCTCGTTAGGGCTTGCAGGACACGTTAAGTGCAAGAGAAGAAATCATCCTAAGAGCTGAGTTCTGGTCTCAATGCTTGCAACTGAGTGAAACCTGCCAAAGGCATCCAAGGGTTAGATGGCCATATTAAACCGGGCAACTTCACAATAATTATGCTCTGTGAGCTGCACCTCCACGGAGAAAGCCTCCACTTTCGCTTCCTGCTTTGCAGCCAATTCTTCACGGCATTCCCTTGACAAATCTCTTCCAAAATTTATCTCCTCTCGTCCTTCCAGGTCCAGGATATAACCAGATGAGTAACTCAAGTCGCTTGAAACAAGCAAGGTCGCCCTCATTTACACTGTTCCTTGTATTACTCTCAAATGTTGAGCCCAAGAGCTGGCCCCTATACAAACCAAAAACTTCAATCTCCCACTTCCTACAGGGATCCTCCCTGGTCTTTGCAGACGCGCTAATGTGTGTCCCATTCCAAAGAAAGGCAACCTTTCTGATCGTGCTAACTATTGCACTATCGCAATCTCTTCCTGTACCTCTAAGATACTGGAGAAAGCTATTAACAACAACTTTTTCTAATACTATGGACCTCTCTCTCTCTCTCACACACACACTTTATTTCTTTCTCTCCCCTTCTTTCTCTCTAACCCTAACCCACTATTTCCTCCTCTTTCTCTCCCCCTTAATTATCAACAGTACAGTTTCCGTGAAGCTAGATCCATTGGTAACCTACTCTCCTATGTGACCCACTAACGAGTGGCTGTCGCCATCGACGTCAGCAAAGCTTCCGATTGTGTCTGGCATGCAAATCTCCTATCGAAATCCACTCAACTTTTATTTCCTGAACCAGTAGCTTCCTATCGCCGCCTGTATTAAAGGATCTCTTTTTATTCCTCGCCCTATCAACTTCAGCGTTCGAGTTTGCTCCTCACTTTCCGTAACTCAATGACCTACCTTCATTCTTCCCTAACCATTCCCAACCTTGTATGATCCACACTCAAACTAGACACCACACGCCAAATCCGCACCGATTTCATGAACAGAGACCAAGAAAGCATCCTCCCACGGAATTATGCCAATCTTGTCTCTTTCAACTGCAAGACAACACAAATGCTTCTTATATAAAGAAACCATTCTTGTAACACATACCCATTTAATCATGAACAGCAAACAAATACAGTCTTCATAATCGCTCCAAAAATGTGGCCCACTAACACCGAGTATTTCTACTGGCGAAAGCACATCCTTAACTTAGCTAGGACCGCTTTCCAACGATTGGTCCTGTCTTTATGGCCAGAAGGTACTTCAGTCCCCAGTAATTATTGACATTCTACACAACTGAAGTAAGGCCCACAGTGGAATAATGTTCAGATATCTGGCATAGTACAACTGCTATAAACACAGACTGACTGATATAAAGCTACCCACAGACACGTTCCAGTCTCTGGCTCACAAGCTCGCTGCCACCTCACTCTGGCTTTTCTGCTGATACTATAATGACCTACGTTCCACGGAGTTGACTGGTGTCATGCCACCTCAATTCAAGTTTTCCTAGCCTATTTGTTTCTTCCTTTCATGGTCCTTATTACGTCCAAAGCGCCAGGACTTCACACGAGTCACTAAATTCAGTCCTTCCTTCTCAGAACGTTGGTCATGTCTTTTTCGTAGCTGTTGATTTACAATAGTTCAAAAAGAATATTTATATCAAATTTTGGCATAAGGCCAACAATTTCGTGGGAGAAAGTAAGTCTTTTACATCGAACCCAAGCTCAGCTGCTTCTTATTTTATCGAAGTAGGAAAAGATGAAAGGCAAAGTCGACCTCGGCGGAATTTGAACTCAGGACATAAAGACCGACAAAATGCCGCTAAGTATTTTGCCAATCTCGTCAGTCTTTGTACTTGATCTTCCACGAGATCCAGTGTGTAAAAGAAAAACAGTTATTAATTATATTACCCACTAATAAAAACTGTTCCGCCATCCTCTTCTGCAAGGTGTGCCTTTCATTCGGTCGATACGAAGCTGTGACAGAAGACATTTCCTTAATATGCAGCAAAGTGAAATCGAATCCGAAACCAGGTATTTGCGAAGCGAACTTCTCAACCGCATATACACTCACAGACAAATACGTGTACAACGCGCAAACCAAATCGCACACACACACCATGATAAAGTCACATCATCGAGGTCGAATATCTAAACGCAATAACAAGTACACTAACAGCCATAAAGTAATTCCTCAACAAGTTTGTATCAGCTATTATAACCCCGGCATTATTTGTTGTATGAATATCATTACTGAAATAAAGGTCAGTGGCTTAATTACGGAGAAACGGAATTAATCTGTCAAGCAGAATAGAGAAGCGCAAATAATACCAGAGGTAGGAGAAAAAAGAAAATATAAATAACATTTCAATACTAAGTCACATCTATCAAAACAGATTCTCTCTCTCTCTCTCTCTCTCTTCTCTCTCTCTCTCTCTCTCTCTCTCTCTCTTCTCTCTCTGTCTTCTTTCTCTCTCTCTTTTCTCTAGCTTTCTCTCTCTCTCTCTCTCTCTCTCTCTCTCACACACACACACACATACACACTGTGACACTATCTATCTATCAGTATATGTGTGTGTGCGCGCGCGTATACACACGCACAGCATAATATACATAATAGACAGACAGACAGACAAACAGACAGACAAGCAGACAGACAGACAGACAGACAGACAGACAGACAGACAGATAGATAGATAGATAGATAGATAGATAGATAGATAGATAGATAGATAGATAGATAGATAGATAGATTTCTTTATTGGCCACACAGGGCTAGATACAGAGGGGACAATTACAATGTAGAGTTTTTTCTTTTCGAGGGGGACGAAAACAAATTTTAAAAAAAACAAAAATAGGGACAACGATCAAAAAGGATCGAAATTGTTGGGGATATATGCAAAAAAAAATGTCGAAATAGTATAAAAAGTTCCCAAGAAATGGGGAGGTTTATCTGTGGAAACAAAAACCTACGAAAAGACCACAGTAACCTCGGGCAATTACGTCACATATCAACATATTTATTTACAAATAAGTAACTCTGTTTTAAATTTTTACGGTTCATAGGATCATGCTCAAGGTGGCTTCGTCATTCATATGTGCCATCCTTGCTACATTTACCCATCTTTTTTTGAAACAGTCGCTAGACAAAACTTCCCTCTCTACTCTCACCTTCCTTTTTAAGCGATACGTGAAAAAGTTGATGAGAGATTGACCAGAGGGGAAAGTGTTTGTCTCTAATCCTTTCAGACGCGTCCACCAGATACATTCTTTCGCCATAGCCACAAGTATTATGAAAATAGCTCTTCCTTCCAGTTTGAAGGAAAGAGACGTGACAATATTGACGATAGACTCGGCTGATAAACCGACTCGTCCCACACGTGACAGCAGTCGTTCGACATAAGCCCACAGGTGGGAAATGGTTGGACACTGTATGAGTGCGTGCAGAACGGTTTCGTCGCTTTGACCACATCTCGGGCAGGTCGGCCCCGTGTTCCTCGCACCATGTCTATAGAGCTTATCCCGAACGGGTAGCGCTTCTCGATAGCACTGCCAGGCCAGGGATCTCTGGAAATTATCCATAGGTCCCAGCCCGAAAGTTGTCTTGAACAGGCGGGTCGGGTATTCCTCGTCGACACCGAGGTTCGCCCCGAGATCGACGTCGTACCTCCCCTCCACTAATCCCCTATAAAATGCTTTCGTGGTGATGCAGTCGCTCAAGGTCGACCCAGGACGGCAGAGTTGCTGGAGAGCAACGTGACACTCGTGATGCCATTCGCCCTTCCTCGGCCTCTTTTTGATCCACGACTGCAGCTCGGTCATGGAGACGAGCTGCGGGAAAGCGCGTCGCACCAACGGCGACCGTACCTGCTCACCGTCGTCTACGTAGAGCCGGAGATGTCGCAGTTTCAACGCGTGTCTGCGCATCATTAACCACGGCATGCCCAGCACCTCCTTTCAGCGGGTGTTGACAGCAAACGGATCGCCTGACCATCGGAACGTTTCCTTTCCACAAGAAGCGGAAGAGAATGCGCTCCAGTTTGGTGACGGTAGGGTCGGGACAAGGCACGACGGTCAGGCGGTTGTTGATGACGGATGCGATGTACTTGTTCGCCACCTCCGCTCAACCTTTTAGGGATAGCTTCCTCTCGGCCCATTTCCTGGAGATAGTGGCCACCCTCCTCGTTATCTCGTCCCAGTTCTTTTCCGTTTGCAGGTCTGGACCGAACCAGACTCCGAGCAACTTGACCGGCCCGTCCGTCCAGCGTCCCACTACTGAGGTGCTGGTGGACGGCATGGGCTTGCTTCTCCAGGCGCCGAGCCGCAAGCCCACGGACTTTTTCCGGTTGATTTTCGCTCCGGTCATCGCTTCGTAGTCTTTTAGTGACGTCGCAACTCATTTTTACAGATGAGTGAACTGGAGCAACGTGAAATAAAGTGTCTTGCTCAAGAACACAACACACAGCCCGGTCCAGGAATCAAACTCACTACTTCATGACTGTGAGCCCGACGCTCTAACCACTGAGCTACGCGTCTTCGCTTAGGCATAGCGATACTAATAACCTAGTGTTAGAACTCAATATACATATGGTTCAGAATAAAGAGCGTAATTTGAAATTCAATAAATAACAAGGGAACAGGAATTATGTAATCAACTTCATTACCTTACAGTTGTTTCTGCTCTAAGGTGCAGTGCATTCAGAGCTGAGCGCTTCTATGGCTTCTATGGAGCTTATGAAATGAAATGTAAGTTTATTTGGGAAAGCAAACGATTAGCAGTTAGAACATAAAAGCATGTAGAACAAATATAGTTGCATGAAGTGAAAGAAAAAGTTGGCAAATTATACACAGTTCATAATAGTTTGTAAGAGAGTCCTTGATTTTCATCCCCGTCGTAGGTGTTTACTTACTCGTTGGTAATGTTTTCTCCTGTATATATATATATGTATGCGTGTGTGTGTGTGTGTGTGTGTGTGTGTGTGTGTGTGTGTGTGTGTGAGCATAAATGTAATTATTTTCCCAATTAAATTGCACACTTCATATTCGAAGCTCTGACGAAGCTATATTACTCAGGCACTCAGCTTTGAGTCTACTGCATCTTATAGCAGAAACAGCCGTAAGCTAATGAAGTTCATAAAATAATCATTTATTCCTTTGTCATCTCATTTACTTGTGTGTGTATGTGTGTGTGTGTGTGTGTGTGTGTGTGTGTGTGTGTGTGTGTGTGTGTGTGTGTGTGTGTGTGTGTGTGTGTGTGTGTGTGTGTGTGTGTGTGTGTGTGTGTGTGTGTGGAGAGAGAGAGGGGGGAGAGAAATAGAAAAATAGCATTAAACACACGTAATCTGACTGAAAGACGGAAAATATTTAACTTGGACTTATTTACTTTGGCAGAAAAAGAAAATTAATTGGGTACATTTAAAATTATTTGTTCCTATTTCTAAAACAATGAATGATTCTATTATTTTTCTCCTTTTTTTTTTTTCGTTTTTGACGTCATAGATTCCAAATTTAATGTTAGCAAATATGTTGGTGATACTGGAAATATTTATTTCACGCATGTGTTTATGTTCAATGCTCATAACAGCGAAATTGTTCATTCTGTTTTTGGCCCATGGTGCTTCTAATCCACTTTTAATTTTTGGTAGTTTTTAAAATGGTTGCCACTTGCAGTGAAGACTACGGGTGGTAACCACGAGGCATTTCTATATTTGTAAGACAAACCTCCGAGGAATTGCCTGTTAATAAACAGTAAAACTGTAACTCAACCAAGTCTTGTTTAATGGCAATGAGAAGCAAGATCAAGTTTTACAATTTTGTAAACTGTAAAAATTCTTTATGAAGTCTTTCTATCGGATGTTCTGGATACCGTAAATCCTCGAGTATAATCCGCATTTTTTTCCCAAAATTCAAAGGTCAAAATCCCTAGTGCGTATTATACACGGGGTTAAAAATCAAAAATATTTTCTAAGCAATGTCCAAGTCTCGATTTGCTGTCCGGCAATGTTTATTCAGACGCAATGAAGTTATAAAAGAATCATCCATAACTTGCAGTAAGCAACATTTCTTAAACACTATTACTGCTATTTCTTTATTTTCTGCAAACAAAATGCACAAAAATGCTACACGTTTGCATTATGTTATGTATACAATAATAATAAAGTACGTTACCGTATACATTTGTACAAACCAAGAACGTTATATAGACCTCCTTGACTCAAGTTAGAGAAGGGGTGCGTATTATACAAACGGTTTAGGTTTTTCAGAGGTACAGCCCCCTAAAAATCCCCCGCGTCTTATACTCAAGGGCGGACTATACTCGAGGATTTACGGTATATTTTAACAAGATATTATGATCTTTATGGCAATTACCGATGAAGGAGTTCAACTCATTCATTCACTCTTTGATAAGCTTTCTGATGTTTCTGACTGGGCAGAAAGTTAAGCTACCAAAAATAATAAGAAATATTTGGCTTTTAACTTTCTAATAAAACCTTTGAGTTTCAACAAGTGATTTAGGGATGATGGAACTGCTGAAATCATCATTGCTGCGATTTTGTTTTTGTTTTTGGCGTATGCAATTGATAAGTTAAATCCTAGTTGTCTTTTTTTTTTTTTTCTGTGTTTCATAAAATAAATGCATTGATTTAATATATCCATGTACAGATTAAGAAAGATACATAAGCTAAGAAGTTATTTTCAAGTCTTGATAAAAAAAAATTACCAAGAAACACTGGCCACTTAACAACCCTGTAATTCTTTATCCCACAAAATAACTATTATTCTCGTTTTCAGCTTCATCATTAAAAATGAGTTTGTCGTCTACATCATATTTTCTGAACATTGATATTTGAAACGTTGTTCAAGTGTTGTTTTTATTGCTGAAAAACTGTGTAAAAGTACTTTTGTTGCACTTACACAAGCTAATTATCTGATGTCTGACATACTTTTCACAATCAGCAAATGCGCATCACTATCGGATAGTATACCAGAAAGGAGATCAGAAAAGAATATATGCAAATAATGCTTCTTCACAATATTCAGCGGTATATTTTCCAAAATGTATTCCATAAATTCATTCAGTTCTTTAATCTATGTTTGTATATACTTATATCGGTGGCACTGTCATAAATTTGATCGCAGAAATATTTCATAAATGAACGATTTTCCATTCAAAAATCTAGTAAACTTTGAATTGTTCAGCACTGACCTTCCATATCCAAAATCTTCACAAAGCTTTCGACTTGTTCAGACAGCAAAACTTAATGCAATCAATAATAGCTGGTGTTGAATCTATATATTGATCCTTCAAATAAGCTGATGGATTCATAAAAACGATTATAATTCTTTACAATAAGCTAGGTTTCTATTCAAATAAAAATGAAGTGTATCTAAACTTTTTTTCCAGTAGTACCTCTTAAATTATACAATACTTGCGACATTTCTTAGTTCAGAAAGTTTTGTACGAGTATTAACACTTGGATTTAATCTACTCGTCAAAAAAAGATTGATAAAAGTCAGCTAGATCAGACGAACGGAGTGTATAAGCTGGTCCCTGTTGGTTATCTGAAGGACTAAGGTATACAGAGCAGCTAAAATAGGGTGAAGGTTGATCGAAATAAATACAACGGTTGCTTTCTTTTTCATTTTTTTTTCTAATGCTTGATATTTACCTGCTAATTGACATGCTTGAGACATTTAGAAAGTAAACAAAAAAAAGACGGTGGCTTATATGCGGTAAATTATTTTAGCATTCCCTCTTTCACAATGGATTCTGCTTTTCAAAGATCTGGTGATGAATAAAATGTCTGAAAGGGCAATCCGTGGTGGAATGATCATTCATAAAGAACATCTAGTACACCCCAATATACCAAAAGCCTATAACTCGCCCCTATTAATAAATGATTCTCTTTGTGTGTCGACATTTAACAGTATCTACCTGTGAAACTCTTCGAACTGAGAAACGCCACAAGTACTCTCAGCCTAAATGCTTTCAAAATCGGTTTAATGAACAAGAAAGCTCGAGGCAGACTAACGACAAATTTGAAGGATAAACTATACACAACAGAATGTTTCTTACACATTTAGAAATCCGATTTTATTTGTTGAAGAAGATTAACAATACAATATCTATCAAATTTTAGTGATAATCTAACTCTGAACTATGACTCATGAATAATAATTATTCCAGATGACAAGTTTCGTGCCTCGAAAATAAAGAAAAGGAATGTCGATCATGTGGTGAATTTTGCAAGAATGAAGTGGATTCGATCCACCACAGCCAAATTTAAATTAACACGGCAACAGAACTTTTCCCACGATGGAACAATGGTTTTTCTCTGACAGTAGTTTTACATTTTCCAGGTGCCTTTAGCTAGGCTGAAATAATGTCTTCACTACTTGACCCTTTCTAACCTCTTCTACTTCACCAAAAGCTAAAATAGAGATAACAAGATCACCAACTAAATCTATTGTTCTCAGTGATATATCTATCTTTCTGGATAGTTATATAAGCAAGCATACCCCCAAGCAAAAATCAGTTCGTCACGGTCGTGACGACTCAACGGAGTTGGTTGCCTTGGTGACAAACTCGTGAGTTGAGAGAGAGCTAACATCAGTTAGTGAAAACTGACCACTAGAATCATGGAGGTAGGCAGACAAACAGGCAGAGGGAAAAAGAAAGACAACGTCCCACACTCTCTCACTAGCTCCAATTCTGTTCTCTTACAACATCATTCAATCTCTCTCGGTATTTACTACTACTAAACAATGAAGAGGACCCAAAAATAAACTTTACATAGCATGCTTTTGGATGTATCAAAACCTGCCCGTCGAGGCAAGGTATTTGTAACGTAACGGTAAATAAATACTTCTTAAAACTTCATGCATTGTTCATCTTCCACATCCTACAACATAAACTGCTGTCTCCGATAATTCATAATATTGTGTATCAAATCAATTACTTCCGTTACAATCATATCAATTAGGTCCCAACAAAAATTAAATAAGTCGGCTCATTTAACGGTGTAATACAATTTGATTGTTGTATTTTATTTTAATTAAATGATGTACTGAGTCTCGGAAGTATTTCGAGTATTGGATCAACTTTACCTCCCCAATTGTTCATAAATGCTGAAGGCCGTATAATACCACAAAGATAGAGCATAGATTCACCGAATTGGTATTCATGACTTTGCAAGTATTTAACTTAAACGCAGGATCTTTGAAAATGCGATGCCTGTAGCATATGTTACTCTTTGCTCCTTGATTGATTCAGCTTGGGGTTAGTTATTTTCACATGGGATTCTTAGAATTGACATGTTTATAAATATCCATTAAACCTACCCATTATGTTGTGGATAGTTAAATGAAAAGACGCAAGGCCACAGCTTTAAAATACTGACGTCCAGAGCCACAATATTACCATGCGTAAAACTATTACTACGCGTTCACGCTGTGTTATTGTTATTACTTGGCCCCAGATCGACTTTGAATAAATTTATAATCAAAGGCAGTCAAGCTATGCCCGTTCTGTCTTTTTCAAGTATTGTGTAAGCAGGACTACATTTATTCAATGTATTATGTATTCTTTCTTTTTATTTTTTACACTAGGGTCTGCTTTAAGAAAGAACTGGATGCCATTTCAAGCAGATCGAATAACCACGTACAGACTCCCTCGTTTGAAACACATCAGAAATATTTGGAAGTTTTTAAGTGATACAATTAGCAGTATTTTTATGGTTGGATATATTTCTATTATCCGTTAGTCTCACAGATTGGTTTGGATCTGCTCGTCCAAATTTCTTCTGAAAGTAAAGACATCTCATACATAGATATAATTGCTCAGAAGCACACGAGATTATGCATGTCTGTTATCGAAGATATTTGTGGCGAGCTGGCAGAAACGATTGCACGTTGGACGAAATGCTTAGCGGTATTTCGTTTGTCGTTACGTTGTGAGTTCAAATTCCGCTGAGGTCGACTTTGCCTTTCATCCTTTCGGGGTCGATAAATTAAGTACCAGTTACGCACTGGGGTCGATGTAATCGACTTGATACTTATGTCTGTCCTTGTTTGTCCCCTCTGTGTTTAGCCCCTTGTGGGTAATAAAGAAATAGGTATTTGTGGAGGTATGTACGTCATTAACTTCTTGGGCATGAACGAATTGTATTATACAAGGTCAATAACTTACTGTACTACAAAGGAGTTGTTTCCCTTCCATGTTTTATTTTAATTGCTATTGCCGGTAACAGTTTATAGTCGCAATGCCTTTTCTTTCGCAAAAAACTGTGTTCTTCGTTCTTGCAATTTACAAGACCTAACTGTACTCTAGAGAAAGCATATTGACTATGGCTTATTCACAAATGTAATAAACAGATATGACATATAAAGAAATGTTAAGGTTTAAATTCCAGCGAAGTAACAGTACCAACAGGAATTTCTCACATTGTTACAAGTTCCTAAACGTATTGGGAAGGAGAATAGTTGATTAAATCCATCCAACTTCTTCATTAGTTGTTATTTTATCAACAGGTCTATTAATGACATTAGTGGAGTTTCACTTCATGCATACCGACTATTTTTTTAAACCTTCGTTTTGCTATAACATTCCAATGGTACTCGGACAAATTCCTCCAAGAAAAGTCGGACAAATTATCAACATCCAGATATATCACACCAGACCACTCCCTGTTCGAGTGGATTGCAATCTCCTAAATCATGACTTAAAAGACAACTCCAGATGGTGCTAATTAAGTTAGACATATAATGGTCCAAACCAATCTAAGGTATCTAAGTTAAATTATATATGTTGAAAACATGCTGAT
Organism: Octopus sinensis; assembly: GCF_006345805.1. Classification (NCBI taxonomy): domain Eukaryota; kingdom Metazoa; phylum Mollusca; class Cephalopoda; order Octopoda; family Octopodidae; genus Octopus; species Octopus sinensis. Next base: position 53,266,231 of record NC_042997.1, on the reverse strand, counting down.
AACAAATAGATTAAAAATTTTTTTTCAAACGAAATTTTTTCCTTGTTTTTTTTTAATTGAAAAGATAATAAACAAATCAAAAATATATTCAATACAAAAACTACAGATTATTGAAGAAAGACGTCTATAATATGGTTCAAAAACGTCTTGTAAGATTTCTGTGGAACAAATAGCATAAAGGCTAAAGGAAAATACTTCAGTAGCATATTCTGTGAATTAAAAATAAATACTGAACTTTTCATATGTAATATACTAAGCTGAAAACTTCAGTCAACTGAGATTGTCCAAGTAATTAGTAGTGAAAAGTTCTTTCTAGAGCAAGGGTGTCAAACACATAACCTGTGGGTCAGATCCAGCCTGTGGTAATATTTAATCAGGCCAACAGATCAATTTTATAAAATAAACTTGTTTTAATTTTAAAATATTCTTTAAAGTATACATTGCTGCATGCAGAGTCAGAGACTGACTAGATGGTGGTGAACATTGGTTCCAGTTAATCAGATCAGTGCACCTTTAGGAATCTGTTATTATTTCAATCAGTGAAACAGAAATATGTGAATCCACATACTATCAGGAGTGGCCTGTTTCCTCCTTCACTTTGTCCATACATACCAAGTCAACCAGGGGCTTTTATAAAAAAAAAAATATAAAACACTTAAGCACATGTTCATCCAAATGGCTTGCAGTGATATACACAATATTGAAAAGTTTTTCAGCTAAAACAGTGCAAGGTTTCTATCAAGTATTGGTCTTCTTAGGAACTATACACAATGGTTTGGTCAATTTCTGTTCTTTACTGATAAGATGGGATCAGTTCATAGCTAAAATGATGGGATTAGTTCATAGCTAATATGGCAAATATTCCTTAATGCCTTTTTTTCTCTGCTTACTTTCTGGGTCCAGAAGACGGGTCAGTGCCCATGAACTTTACAGAGACTCTGATTGATATTATTAATATCCAGCTTGACTTTTTCTGTAGGAAATACATGAACAGAGTGAGAGTTTTAGAGGGCATTAATGGGTAGTGCAAGGCCTTAGAGCCTGAACACAACTTAGATGATAAGAGGAGAGAGAAGTGGGTCTGGAGTATCTGAGCTAAGGGTCAGCAAGGTCCAGGGAGAAGAGGCTATCCTATGATTATAGAAAAAGCAGAGAGAGGCTTTATAGTTGCATCTGCAGTAAGAGAGACAAGATTGTCATATCCCCACAGGAGGATACTTTTAAGGTCTCTGTCCATAAAATCAATGCATGTTTGACATATTATGTTTAGGTTACATATGGTTGATGCATAGATGAGAAGTCTAAAGAAGGGTATTATCATCTGTGTGGGAGTGAGTGTTGTTAGGAGTGATTGTCATTGATGTATAGAATGAAGAGAGGCGGCAAGCTGGCAGAATCGTTAGCATGCCAGGCAAAATGCTTAGCGGTATTGCATCTGCTGTTGCGTTCTGAGTTCAAATTCCGCCAATGTCGACTTTGCCTTTCATCCTTTTGGGATCGATAAATAAAGTACCAGTTATGCACTGGAGTCGATGTAATCGACTTAATCCCTTTGTCTGTCCTTGTTTGTCCCCTCTATGTTTAGCCCCTTGCAGGCAATAAAGAAACAAGAATGAAGAGAGTCAGAGACAAAATCAAACCCTGGGGCACACCAGCTTTGATAAAGTGTGAACAGAAAGAGTTCCATCAACATACACTACAATGATAGGAGACTACTGATCAAATGGATGAAGTCCATAAGCAGGCAGATTTGATGGGAGATTCACATACCAGGTCTGGGTACAAAACGTTAAATATGTCAAATATTACTTTCACTAAATTTCTCTTTAATTACAGCCCACTGTGTTTTATGGAACTGAATTAAGTTTATGACATTCATGACAGCTTTTAAGACATAACTTTAAATGGCTTCAACATGAAATCAAAACTAAATTGAAGATAGTATTGGCTCGGATTTTACTAATATCATACGTCAAATTTTCAGTTATTTATCATTTTCATTTCCTAACACAGTATTACAGTATTTCAGAGATAGTGGAAGAGAGAGACAGAGAGAGACAGACAGACAAAGAGACAGTCAGACAGACAAACAGAGAGAGCATTGAAATAATTTCCCATTGTTCTATACAATTTCCCATGGCTTTGTAAAACTTGCAATATTTTTACTTTTCTATTATCAATGAAGCGAAATATGAATTGAAACTGGGTCATGGGCTTGTCTCCTCAGGTACTTACCTCCTATTTTATGACTTACCTTTAAGACTTACCTTCTTACCCCACCTACTTTTTTTTTTGCTTGACTTAATCTTTTCACCTGTCTTCTTTTCACTTGTTTTCTCTTTCCACATTTCATCTTGATTTTATCCTTCCTATATCCTATTTTATCCAAACAATATCTACATCCAGTTTGCCTGACCTCAGACTTCTCTAAGTCTTTGCCCATTTTTTATCTTTTTTAATTTCTGAACCTCTTTTTCAATTTTTTCAGTTCTGTATTACTCTTCTGTCAAAAGTTTAAAGGTAAAATTGGATTAGCTGAGTGTTGAGCTAAACCCTAATAGTATTTTATCATTCATTTTTCTATTCTAATTAAAAGTCCTTCAGAGTCAACTTTACCTTTCATTCCTCTCGAGTTGATATGTAGCAGAGTTGATTCAATGAACTTTACAACTTTCCTATAAATTTGTTGCTTATTCAAAATATTTGTTATTGCTATTAAACCCAAGTTGACTCAGAACAGACAGGCTTATGATTAAAACCATTCCAGCAGTGTACATTACACCCTTTTCCCATAGATTGCATTATATGAAGGAAACTTAGCTGTTAATATTTGCTCAGTGGGTGACCAGAAATAGTCACCCTCATCAACTCCTTCAAAGTATCTTGTAACAAGTGCTGAATAATTTTTCTATACATTCATTAGATTTACCTAATAATTATCTTATATTTTTATAGCTATATTTAACTAACGTGAATAAAAGATTATATCCAGATTTTTTTTATTTTTACTTTACCCTGATATTGAATTAACAAACTTTTAGCAGGGTATCTATTTCCCATGTGGTTGTCATTAAAGAATAGTGAGTTAGTGTTAGTATACCTAACAGCGGAAGTTTTTAAAAGGTTAATGAGAATTGATTATGCAATGAGAAAAAAAAAACAGTATTACTCAATGACTAATATTTTCATTTTCTTCTACATACATAGGAGACAACTCCAGACATGTTTCTGCCTTTGTATAATCTCATCACCATATTTTTTGGAGTAGTGATAAAAATTTTACCAAGTTGATGTACAGGATTGTATGTTAGCTAGCATGGGAAAATAGAATTATTTAGAAAATAGATAATTTGTCATCCACATGAAAAATACCGAAGAAAAAAATATTAATCAATGACATTGTCTTTTATATTTCTGTAAGTTTGGGACTCAACTCTGCATGTCTTTTGGCCAAAGTAAAATAAATCTACACATATCACGTTGAAAGCACCAGTTCTTGTCTGATCACCGAAGTTAAGCAACATCGAGCCTAGTAAGTACTTAGATGGGTGACCGCTTGGGAAACCTAGGTGCTGTAAGCATTTCCTTTTATAGGCGCAGGAGTGGCTGTGTGGTAAGTAGCTTGCTAACCAACCACCACATGGTTCCGGGTTCAGTCCCACTGCGTGGTACCTTGGGCAAGTGTCTTCTGCTATAGCCTCGGGCCGACCAAAGCCTTGTGAGTGGATTTGGTAGACGGAAACTGAAAGAAGCCTGTCGTATATATGTATATATATATATGTATGTGTGTTTGTTTGTGTGTCTGTGTTTGTCCCCCTAGCATTGCTTGACAACCTATGCTGGTGTGTTTACGTCCCTGTCACTTAGCGGTTCGGCAAAAAGAGACCGATAGAATAAGTACTGGGCTTACAAAAAAAGAATAAGTCCCGGGGTCGAGTTGCTCGACTAAAGGCGGTGCTCCAGCATGGCCGCAGTCAAATGGCTGAAACAAGTAAAAGAGAAAAGAGAAAAGAGTAAGA
>NC_042997.1:53177212-53257212 GCF_006345805.1 Octopus sinensis | reverse complement strand
ATTCCACCAAGATCAACTTTGCCTTTCATCTTTCTAGAATCAATAGAATAAGTACCTGTTGAGCACTGGGATGGATATAACTGACTTACCTGCTCCCCAGAAATTGCTGTCTTATGCCAAAATTTGAAAATAATATTTCAATAAGATGAATTGATATAAAAATAACTGTTGTTACTTCCAACATTGTTGTCATCACCATGCCACCACCACTACCACAGCTTCCATCACTATTGTTGTTATCATCATCATCACCACCACCACACCACCACCACCACCACCACCACCACCATCATCATCATCATCATCATCATTGTTATCGTTTCATTTCACATATGTTAATGAAGTATTTGCATGTGTTAAAGCAATCAGTTCACCTACAGCAGTCACTTTTGTAACTGTGCCAGCATATGAAAGCATATGCTGTACAATTCGGATTAAGTTTTTTACAGATTGGTGTTCTTCTTAACACATACCAACAATTACCAATACACACACATACACACACACACACATACATACATACATACATACATACATACAAATATGCACACATATTTATGTATATACACATATGCACATATACACATACGTGTGTGTGTGTGTGAGACATTGTGACACAAAGAGTAAAAGATCTCCAAACACTCAAAGGTAAGATTTATTCACATGTTAAATATTTGGCCTGACAATATTTCTTTATAAAACTGTTGTTTCTTCCTATCATCCTTGTCATAGAAAGCCTGGTGTGGATTCTTAAATAATAGTATATGGTAAAAAGTTTGAAAAACCTTCATTGAACAGGGATGCAATTCTTGGTTACAAAATTGTAGATAGAATTGAGAAGTCATGGATTCCTTTTGGAAAATTTCAACCCCCCCCCCCCCAACTATGGTCTCAAACATATAACAAATAACTATCTTTTATCTTTTACTTGTTTCTGTCATAGAATTGCAGCCATCCTGGGGAACTGACCTGAATTGTTTTGTTGAACAAATTAACCTAAGTACTTTTCTTTTAAATCTGGTACTTATCCTACCAGTATTTTCTGCCAAACTGCTAAGTAATGGGGATGTAAACAAACCAACACCAGTTTTCAAGCAGTGTGTGGGACAAACACAAACACAAGAACGCACATGCTATACAGTGGGACTGAACCTAAAACCACATGGTTACAAAGAGCTTCTTAACCACACAGCTATACCAGCACCTGTATCGATTTTCAAAACCATGCATTTTGCCTGTTTTGTGTATGCCAGTAAAACATGGTCATTATATTCAAAATATGTTAAGCAGTATTTTTATTTTATTTTTAGCAAAACAGACAGACTATGTAACTGATGTTGAAAGTCTTGGAAATATTGAAGATAGCCAATGCAAGCATGGAAATTCTCTTGCAATGTAGTAGACTGAGATGAGAAACCCATATAGTCCACATGAAAAATAGAAGATAGAAGAATTCAAGAACATCACCTGTAGAAAGAACAAAGTTTAAGTAAAAGACTCCCTTGCAAATCAAACTTAGGATACAAAGATTGCTGAAATTATGATCTGAAACACAAGTAAATATTCATATGGAAATTTGGGGAAAAAATTCAATTGATAGTGAGTCAATGAAGAAAAATATACTCAGTGCATCTAATAAATAAATGCACCCTTTTAAAGCCTAGCCAGGCTCATGGGCCCGGTTTCCCAGTTTCAATGGCGTATGTGTTCCCCAGCTGGACAGGACGCCAGTCTATCGCAGCGTTACTCATTTTTGCCAGCTGAGTGGACTGGAGCAATGTGAAATGAAGTGTTTTGCTCAAGAACACAACACGTCGCCCGGTCAAGGAATCGAAACGACAATCTTACAATCATGATAGTGACACCCTAACCACTAAGCCACATGCCTCCACTCAGTGCATCTAAGTATTTTGAAAAGAATCATATAAAATATGCAAAATTCAAATGAGATGCACAGAGAGGAAACCTAATTGATATAAATCATCCAATCAAAAGTTTAACTTGTAGTCAAGTTTGTTTTTCTAAGGCTAGTCTTGTTAGCCTCTCATGGTCAAAGAAGGAACCAATGTAAGTTAATAGATTGTCACCAACTAAAAGAATAAATAGCTGCCAATTGTGATGCAGTATCTTTCTACTGACTGTCAGAAGATACATACATCTGAATAAAATGACAACTGTCAAGACTCTACATTGCATTTAACTGAAAAGACATTTATGCAACAGTTGTAAAAACTGCTAAGCATCAACTAAGCAAAAAGAGTCTGTCTTGCAGCTCATTAGTAAACAGTATTATACAGATTCAGTTAATGTCTAACACACACATGCACACATGCACACACATACACACGCATGCGCACACATGCACACAAACACACACACACACAGATAATGATATAGGCAATTCAGATTAACAAATTGTTCCTTCAAGTTTCCTGCTCAGCTTAAGCAAAGCAATAGTCAGAAGACAAATTCAGTTTCCAAATTCTTGGTGACATATGAGCTGTTATTGCATAGATATTTAGGTATTCTATTTTGGTTGCAAGAAGTTCTAAAGAGTATAACTTTTAACATAGAAATAGTGTTAGAAATAGGTTGTTTCCCATGGGTAGTTAGAAATTGCAAAGGTAAATTCCACAAAAAACTATAGAAGTTGAAGAACAGTAATGGTGAGTGCCTTAAGAAGCTTTAGAAATATGAAGGACTAAAAAATATACAACTTTGAAAATGGAAAATATAAAAAAAAAAAACTGCTATACAGAAATGAGTATGGAAAATCAAGCAATTAAAAATGTAAATTGCCAAAGTATATTCTATTGTAAAGTGGGTTTTTTTTCGCCCTTTTCAAGCCTAGCCAGACTCATGGGCCCAGATTCCCGGTTTCTGTGGCGTATGTGTGTCCCCCCCCCCACCAGCTGGACAGGATGCCAGTCCATTGCAGCATTACTCAAGAAACAGGAAGAAAGATTGAGAGAAAGTTGGAGCATAAGAGTACAACAGGGGTCGCCACCACCCCCTTGTCGGAGCCTCGTGGAGCTTTAGGTGTTTTCGCTCAATAAACACACACAACATCCGGTCTGGGAATTGAAACCACGATCCTCCGACCGCGAGTCCGCTACCCTAACCACTGGGCCATTGCACCTCCACATTGTAAAGTGTAGTGAGATCATATATAGACAGATACATACATACATTTATTGATAGATAGGTAAACATACATGAATGTGCTTGATTTTTTTTCCGTTGTACATTCTGCTTATTAGTTTTCAACTACTTTGGACTGACAGCCACTTATAGCATGGCTTCACAGAAACCTGCCTTTTACTTCACTTCCACAATAAATACTGCAAGTCATTTCATCTGATGCTCTAGCAATTCTAGAGTATGAAGAATGAATTTTTTAACACTATATTTGGAGAAGGATTTTAGGAAGATATTTTGTGGTCATAGGAAATGAAAATTCAAGAGAGAAATTATATATTTATTGACTACAGAAATAAAAATGAGTCTGACTGACAGAATAGTCAAGAGAATGGGATTTGTTAAGATTTATTTTGAAAGTGAGAAAAGATCTCAGGAACTTAAATTAATTTTGCTAGGTGTATAGACCAAAAATAATTGAGAATTACTAAGAGTCTGAACTTCATCATGGTTCAGTCACTTTTCAGGAATGTGCTCATGGCCAAATGTTTTCTTGCTTTCAAGAGATATAATGGAATTTCTTTGAGTAGATATAATGGTATTATACCTATTCAAGAAAAGAATTTCTTGATTAATGTTACCTGCCAAGTCAATGTACATGTTGGCTGATATGTACTATACATGATTCATGGTCAAAATTAAATGCCAAAGGTAAGTTTCGATATTTGAAAATCATTTCCTTTTCTTCTAATGTTATATTGCTGCTGGTATTTATTTATGTACCTTTATGTTCTGAGTTTGAATGCTATCAGTTTCAGTTTTGCCTTTTAACCTTCTAGAAGTCACTAACATAAGTAGCAGTTAAACATGGAGGTTTGATAAAATCAATTGTACTCTTCCTCAAAAGTTTGTGACTTATTTGCCTATGTAACAAATCAGCATTATATGCAATTTCAAGTCCCTTCAGAGTTATTTAGATTACCTAAAGCAATTTATACCCTGCAAATCATGAATTCAGAAGATAATGAGTAGCAGTCAAGCACTTTTACACATGTCAAATCCAGGGGATTCAATCAGAAAAAGAGGAAAACATAGGTCTTTCTATATAAATATCTATATTGTTCTAAGCTGCTTATTACCAGATGTTCTCATATATGCATTACATATTGGTTTCAAATTTTGGAACAAGTCCATCAGTTTTAGGGGAGATGGCTTGTTGATTATATTGATCACAGTTCTCAGCTGGTACTTATTTTATCAACCCTGAAAGGATGAAAAGCAAAATCAAACTTGGTGGAATTTGAACCCAGAACACGAAACAGACATAATGCCCCTAAGCATTTTGCTCAGCATGCTAACGATTCTGCCAGGTCACCACCTTATGTATATTATATATTATTATGTATTTATATTAAAAATGTTATCCGTTGGTTATTGCATATTGTTCTCTGCTTTTTATTATGAAATTTTGTTATATACTCAGGGCATTCAGGCTAAATTGGACAGTTTGCATTAAAAGAAAAGAAAACACAAAATCCCTTTGATCCTATTTAAAAATAAAAGTATTTTTAAAAAATGAAAAAAAAATCAACTAGATTATGACTGGGAGATAATTTTCTCTGGGTAGCTACCCTCAGCTTCCACCATGACCTCAAGACAGTTCTTGAACTCGGTGGCTGCATGCTTTACTGAGTCTCTTTGAACACCTCCTTGTTCTTGGCCACCAGCTCAGCCTTAGTGTTGCAGGCAGAGTAATTGGTGTCTTTCTCAACCACACCCCACACATAATAATCCAGGATACTATAATTGGGGGAATTAAGAGGTCAGAAATTATTGCTGGTGATGTCATAGACGTTCTTTGACAACCACTTCTGATTCTTTACAGAGGTATCGCAAGGAGTCGAATCCTGCAGCCACACATATGGCCTTCCAGCAACAATCCTCTCTAGCCAGGGTTTGACCATAGTCTCCAGCAGAGTTACATAGTTGTCTGAATTAGCCTTCAGCCCTGTTCAAAGATGTGGGGCTTTGAACAGGGCTGACATAACGTCGCCCTCACTGGAGACACACCTAAAAACCATAACGGTTCCTACTGGCCATATCTTCATAGTCTCTGTTGCACCTGCCCATGTTACATCTTACAGTGTCTTTACAGTGTTCACAAATCATGGAGCAGCAGTCATGATGTCGGCATTTTGATACCCAGCTCAAATCATCATGATACAGGTTACTCTTTTCCAATGTTTCAGCTGGCTTCCAACCCTCCATGTCAGCTTAATTTTTTCTCAACTACAACTTTAATCTTTATGTTCTCCAATACCATTGACAGTTCACCAATACATCAAGCTGAAAAAAGGAGACATAACAAATCTTTGAATCTATCATGGACATCCTGTAATATATTACATCTTGGGTTGTAATGCTTATTGTGTAGCACGTTCTGCTTCATGTTACATATTGATCACTGCAACCTGTTGTATATTGTTAACCATTCAAGACTGTTAACTTCACTTAAACATTATTTGGTGTTAAAATTTTTGTTTCTTTCATGTATGCCTTCCATGTACATATGTATTTTAGTTTCAACACACAGTCATGGATCAGCTCATTTGCCTGGCAAGTACACTTCAGATATCACATATAGATTGTTATTAAATATTTATTAAATATCTCCAACCAGGTGCTTTCTTACACATGTTTTTTTTTTCTATGATTTTATTATTTTACCAGTTTTAGTCATTTGACAGTAGCCATCCTGATATTTATAATATACTATTATCAATTATGCATTATCTGTAACATCCTGTATAGTATTACATTTGTTTCTTACATATTGTTATCTTCAGTTCTTTTACATATTAGTCTGTTTATCATAAACTTCTTCATTATCTACAATACAGATTTTCTTTCATCGAATATAAAATCTCATCAGATCTTTTGCAGTTATAACACAGACATGAAACCTGATATGCAAAATAACTAACATGTATAATTTGCAATGTGTACATTGTAAATATATTGAAATGTACACAATATACAATTAATTAATATATCATGTCTTGTTGACTTTGCTTTGACCTATTACTGTAAATTTTATTAACAAAACAAAGATATGTGTACAAAATGTTGAAAGATAAGAATCTTCTTAGAATTTGTTTTCTTGGAGGAATATACTGCAGTATGGTTGTATGTATATGTAATTAGTAAATACATAATGTGGATGTTGATTTTGCTTCTGACACATAAATGTAAACTTTGTTATCAAAATAAAGGTTTGTTAAATAATGAACTGTGTTGAAATATGAGAACCTTCATAGACTCTGTTTTCATGGAGGAATATATTGTAATATGTACAATACTTAATTTTATTAATACATAATGCGGGTGTTGTTATTGCTGTAAACTTTGATATTACAACAATGATATGTAAAATAGCAAGCACATTGTTGAAATATGAGAATCTGTATAGAATCTGTCTTCTTGAATCATTTACAAGATACAGAATCATTTACAAAAGAAGACTGCTAACTAAATAAATGGATTGCTGCTTGAAAGTGGTTTATGGCTACTGAATACTTAACAAACATATGCAAGGCAGCTGATAGTACACACTGCATACTATCTCATCTACTGGTCGACAACAACATGTAATATAGCTCAACAGTCTCTTGTTTCACTGTTTCTAAATATACTGGTATTAAAGATGAGATGAAGTATATTACAGAAGATATTAGTCTCAGAATGCTAAAGATTACAGACAAAATTGATTACTTTCTTTGTGTGTGTTTGTGTGTGTGTGTGTGTGTGTGTGTGTGTGTGTGTGTGTGTGTGTGTGTGTGTGTGTGTGTGTGTGTGTTAGCATCATCGTCCTCATTATCCTCATTCTTTAATGCCTGCTTTTCATGCAAGTTACTTCTTATTTGAAGTTACTGTGCGCCTACATGGGTCAGAAGACCACATATCTATTGTAGTTTTGCATTTATATAAGTATGTATGTGTATATATTAATGTATATATATATATATATATGTATGTATGTGTATATATATATATATATCTATGTATATATGTATATACATATATTCAAACACATATATATGTTTATACATACATACATACACACACACACCACACACACACACACACACACACACACAAACATATGTGTGTGTATGTATGATGTATACATGTATGTGCATGTGTACATATCATTGTCACCATCATTATTTTAAGCCCATTTTCCATAGTAGCATGGTTTAATAAGATTTAAATCACTGGAGGACCATGTCTTGCTCCAGTGTCCCATTTTTGGCATGGTTTCTACAGTTGGTTGTCCTTCCTAACACCAACCACTTTACAGAGTAAAGTGGTTGGTGTTACTGGGTGTATTTTTTTTCATGACACCAGCACTATAGATGTCACCTTGCCAACATCAAGAGCAAATATCCCTCTCAAGCCCTGCATTATTGCTGCTCAAATGAGTTATCAATCACTTACAGAATGTTCTAATTGCTTTTTGGACCAGCAATGTTGGGGTCACCTTGCTGCATGTAAAATGAAAGCAAGTCCCCATGATGGAGGGAAAAGGTTATTGTGAGAGGATGGTAAGGAAGAGAACAACAGAAAGGGCAGTGTTAGAGTGAGAGTAATGAAGATTGAGGATAGGAGCTGTCTTGGTTAACTATGAACTGTCCAATACATTAACCCTTTTGTTACTAACCCGGCTGAAACCGGCTCCGGCGCTGAGTACAAATGTCTTGTTTTCATAAGTTTTGAATTAAAATCTTCCACCAAAACTTAGTCACAATTTATGTTCCTAACACTAGCTTAATGATAACTAAGTTATTTTACTTAATTTTTTGTTATATTTAAAATCAATTGAAAGAAACACAGAGCATCTCAAAATAAATACAGTAACTAAAGGGTTAAGATATGGCAAAGAGATAGATCCACCCCAAACACCATTGGGTCTACCTACTCATCCTACCTCATTACAATTACCACTTTGTTCCCACCTTGAAGGATGATAGGGGAGAGACTGACAGAGAAAGTGTTAGGGAAGAGGACAATAGGAGAGAAAGTGAAAACTAATGTCAGGTGTTAATGAAAAAAGAGTTAGAGAATGATATGATGGTGGAGAGGATTGAGTAGGAGAAAACACAGAGCTACTTCACATCATACAATGGTGGATATGTGGTATGTGAAGGAAAGGTAAAATGGAAGTGGGTAACAGGAGGGAAAGAGAAAAGTAGTGTCAGAAGAATAGTGAGAGTTAGTGTGATAATGGCAGTAGGAGGGAGGTGAATGGTTAAGTAGTTGATACAGTCTTACCCCACAACATTATATATGGGTGAGTGCAGTGTGGGAGAAATAAGATGATGATGAGGGACGAGTGAATGCCCTCAGGTAAATATGCCCAGAAAACATATTGCAGAGTTAACTAACTAAATATATTTATATACTTAATTACTGTAACTAATTAAATAACTTAGATATATTTAATTAGTTACAGTAGTAACTAATTATATATATTCTTACATAAAAAAACATACACATATGAATGTATATAATTTATGTGTACACACATGAACAATCATACACATACATATATGTATGTGCATGTAACTATGTGTGTGTGCGTGTATATATATAACATATACATAAATATATATGCTGGTATATACATATATATACACACACACATACACATATGTACATACATGCATACACTTACACACACTTATATACACACATGCATATACATGCCTACATACATACATACATGCCTACATACATACATACATACATACATACATACATACATACATACATACATACATACATACAAACAAATATGTGTGTGTGTTTGTATGCATGTGTGCATGCATGCAGGCATGTTTGTGTGTGTGTGTGATAAGTGCAATGCATGAAACTCAAATTTTTCTACCATTATCAAAGTGTAGTCTTTCTTGTTACAAACGGAGGCGTATTGGTACACCTGGCTGAGCATCTTCTCACTTGCATCCTGCTCTGATAAGTTACTGTCATTAATATCTGCAATAATTCAATACATAGAAACATCAAGCCTTGTGTCAGATCCTACTGACTACTATCAAACAAACTCTCTTCCTTTTGGATGCAAAAAATAAACATCAACCTACCTTCCCACAACCAGAAACTTTACCTTTTCATGTCTTAAATTTTAGGATTGACACCATGGACATCAATGCAATGAAAGATGGTGTGAAAGGAGTGTAGAGATACTGGAGGAGAAGCAAGTAGATGTGTTGTCTACAAGATGTAAGATGAAGAGGAGCCTCAGCCAGATCCCTTATGGGAAAGGGAAACATGTACAAACTCTTCTTGGTCATCAGCAACAATACAGTTGGCAGACAGAATGGTAGATAATATAATTGATGTTGTCAGAGTATGTAATGATATTATTAAGCTTATGTTAATTTTGGATTACATGATGGCAACATATAGATCTACATATGTACCACAATCATGGCAGAATTGCTTTTATGAGTCTCTCTTGCAAATTACCATAACAAATGACAGTGACCTCATTATTACAGCAGGAGACAGTAACAGACCTGTTGGACAACACTATGATGGCCTTTAAGGCATAACTGGAGACTATGATATGGTTGGAGAAATGATGAAGGATCAAGGCTTCTAAAGTTTTGTGACACAAGTAACTTAACCATTTCCAACACTAACTTCTGCAACAATGGCCAGCCACTTAATCCCCTACCACTCAGGTGGACATAAACCAAATAAATTACATACTCACCAGGAAGTGAGGCAAGGATTGGTTGTAAATATTAAGTCTTTGTCTGTTGAAGAATATACCATCCAATCTAGGCTAGTGACCAGCAACCTTGAGATAAAAGTTAAATGAATTCAGAGATTCAAGACAATCTAGTTAGGATGCTGAAAAACTCCTTAAATAGATGTAGTTACAGAGAAGTGATGCCTAAGACAGAAGAAGGAAATAGAGACTTATAACATAGTTAACAATGGGAGTTTCTATGAGATAACACACTGTAATCAACAGAATAGATCTATAATTTATCTATGATAAAATCTGAAAGTAATTGTCCTTAAAAAACAAACTTAGCAAAGAATAAAGCTTTAGAAAGTAAGGAAGAAGATACTATCAGGAAAATAGTTATACCTGTTTCATAGTAAAAGAATTGTAGAGATTCCATACAGTTAATCCAGTGTAATCCATGGACACACATGAGGTGTATGGGATTACAGGCAGGATTACTGGTTGACTTTGTATGTGGTAGATGTATAAGATCAGTCAACACTAAAAAGCAAAATAGGTTCCTTGAAATGCCCAGAAGGCTCCCAAGCTGTTGATAGCTTTTGTTGCCTTGGTTACCAAATTAGTTGGGGTAAGTATTCTGAATGCATTATAGCTAGAATGAAGTAGAAGAAGCTCAGAGTGTAAAGCAGATTGTATGATCCTTGTGAATGAATAATACAAGCATCATTAATCGGTTTATTTATTACAATATGATATAACTTTTATATCAAACATTAGACATCATAATAAATGCTTATCAATGCTGAAAATATGATACAAGTTTTGGATTTAATACATTTTAATAGATATGCCTTGATTTATTTTCATGCACCTTAATTCACATTACTTTATATGATATGTATATATAAAATAATCCTTTCTACTATAGGCACAAGAGCTGAAATTTGGGAGAGGGAGCAAGTCAGTTACATCAACGCCAGTGCTCAACTGATACTCATTTTATCGACCTCGAAAGGATGAATGGCAAAGTCATCCATAGCAGAATTTGAACTCAGAATATAAAGACATGAAATGCCGCTAAGAATTTTGTAATGCATACATAATGATAATAACAACAACAATAATAATGATAATAATAATAATAATAATAATAATAATAATAATAATAATGGGGGTGTGAGTGTAATGACAACACAGAAAGTATGAAACCTAACAGATATGCATCTTGATGTTCACAATTGTTTGCTTGACTGAGACACTAGAAATTAATCCCCAGGTAGGTAGCTAAGAATTGGTAGCAATCTCAGAATCAACCTGCAACGTAGTAGAATATCAGAGATTTGAAAGATATACAATCCTACATGAGCGAGTTGTTTAAGCATGATGAATGCATTAACATAAAACCAAATCAAGTAGTAGACTTAACCTGTCGCCTGGTTTAATGCCACCACATGGCCCTTGATTACCTTTAGTAGGATAAACATTGTTGCAAACATTGAGGCCAGATTTTCTATTTGAGTATAGCTACCTTCCTTCCCACCACCACTACCACCACAACCTGTCTCATGGGCTTTGACATGTGTCATGGGTATTACCCTTCCTCTGTAGAGTAAGTCATAAATAAACATGTTTTTTAAATGCGAAAACAAGCAACAATGATGTAAGGTATGGCAGAGAACATTTTTATGCATTCATCCATAGTTCTCCTAATATCAATAATTCCAAGTTGTCCATAATAGTTATTTTTACTTAATTACTGTAATCATGTAGCATTAGTAGTGATATTCATTTGGATATCGACTCTGTGTGGTTAAGATATCCCCTTTGCAGCCACATAGCTCTGTATTCAACCCCACTGCAAATTACCTTGGACAAACAACCTCTATCTCATCCTCAGATTGACCAATACTTTGTGATTGGCCAGTAATTTGTTTGCTGGAAACTGTGTGGAAGCACATTATACGTACATGCATTTAAATATACTTAGATAAGTTTTGGCCAACATTGGCCCAGGCCATTTCTAACTTAATAGCACCACCTGGAAATGACATTTAAAGATGTTTCATATTAGTCATTCTATAGGCATCATAGTCCATTTGAGTAGAGAGTTATTGTTTATCGAGATATATTTGGGGGTAGATGGTTTATCTGGAATTCGCTGGAGATAACCATCCAGGAACCATTTAGATATTGGGGGTCTTGCCACACAAGCAGGAGAACCCAGTCATGGTTGTCAGACAATTTCTGCGACCACATCACCCCTAACATCTGGCCACCTAACTCCCTAGACTGCAACCCCTTGATTATTATGTGTGGGGCGTAGTTGAGCAAGAGACCAACAAAACTCCTTGAAACATCAAAGATAAACTGAAAGCAAGTGTTATGGCAGCATTCACCACTTTAAACTTAAACAAGGAGATGGATAGACAGATAGGCAAGTAGGTAAACAGGCAGATAGACAGGCACTCAGATAGATAGATGATCCCCACCCCACCCCTGCCAATGCTAGAGAAGTAGCCATCTCCTCAGTAAAACTATAAAAGATCCCCTCAACCTCACCATTAACTCAATATTCTACCCCTGTATCTGAGAGAAGTTTTATATTGTTAATATCAAAATAAATACCTAACAAGCAAACCAACAATCTGTCAGTCATTCAATCACTAAGAGTGAAGAGAGGGGAAGGCCCAGTGACATGACTGCTAAAGACTTATGAGGGACAAACCCCTTTATTGTTGTTGTTCACTAAACTAATGGGTATATTGTCAGCCTCTTCACCATGAGTACCACCATTATCACCAACATCACTAAAGACATCACTTTGCATTGTTTCAGCTCACGCATCAACCACTTTACAGAGTATACTGGATACATTTTATAGTAGCACCAGCACTTATAAAGTTGCCTTGTAGTCCTCACTATTCTGTGGAACGTCCATTTGTTCAAGGCAATATAATCAAGAGGGGAGAACAGAAAAGAGAGTGATGGCAAAAGAGTCAGGATGGATGGGTGGAGGGAGCTAAAGTGTGATGTAGCAACAAAATTTGTAGGGTAAGGAAATTATGCAGAGGGGAAGAGAGAACCTAAATAGTAACAGAGACAAACACTGGAAGAGATGGTGTTGGTTTATCAATACCAAGTGGCTCATGGGAGAGGATGGAATGACTAGCAGCACAGAAAGTGTAATGGTAGTATTGGATACAAAAAAAGTCCCATATACATTGGCTTTGAGATGGTCAAGAGAAGTAGAGTGATATGGGTAAATCAAATGTCAGCTATATTATACATATGGCATGGTACAGTGCGTAGGGGATCTACTACCATCCTTAGTTATGCAGGCAGTATTGTACAGTGAATGAAAGTGAGGACAAGTGAAGTGAAGAAAGAGATGTGTTAGGGAAAGGAGAGGATATCAAAGAGGTAAGGTGAACATCAAAGTAGGGATAAAATAATAATAATAATGAAATTATTGTATACAGTGCTCAGGTGCACCACAACTTGTCAAAGGTGTGTATAAAGCATATGCAGTAATGTACAAATGTCTGGAAAGTGAACAGTGTATGAGTCAGATACATGCTTGTGTGTGTATGGAGGGGAGAAAATCAGGCGTAGTGTTGGTGAATATCAGGAAGCATGGAAGTTTTGAAGGATGTAGTGCTCCGACAACTAACAACTGATGCCGGCAGTTTGTTCCATGCTTCAGCAACTCTCAGCGTGAAAAAATGTTTCCGAAAGTCATGGGAGCTGTGCTGTTTTCTGACTTTGTAAACATGTCCATGGGTGTTAGACAAGTGGGATTTGAAAAGGTGCTCAGAGTTATATATTGGGTAAATATCTATAAAAAGGTAAGATGACAGAAAGAGAAAGGGAGAGAAATAATTGGATAGATCTTATATGTTAACAGATATTGTCTGTGAGGTTTTATTTGATCAGAAATATTTCTCAGTGCAGAAGATCTTAAATATAAGATTAGCAGAACAATTGCATTATGATTCAAATCTACAAAACAAAAAAAATTTTTACTGTAAACTATTATTCTACAACTTGCCTGTTATCTTTCATTCTCTTGATGGTTAGTATCTATCTACATGTATGTGCGTATATGTTAAGGGGTAGCTGTATGTAGCTTATAATAACAGCTTTTTTGTTTTTTTTTCTTCCTCTTCTTCATTTTCTTTTCTTTTTATTTTTTCTTCATCTTCTTCTATATGACATTTTCTGACCAGAGCAAATGTAATGTTTTGTGTATCACTTGTTGCCATTCTGCTAGTTGTTGTATTTTGGTTTCCCAAAGAATTCTAGGCAAGTTTCTACCTGAAAAGAAAGCTTCACTTGTTCTGTAAGCAACAAACCTAAAAATATTTATCAATAGTAATACTGATAAAATTACATTGAGGTTAGCAGCCAGCTTACACTGAACCACTTGTCAACATTACACCAGCTGAGATTATTTATCATGGAAAAACCTCAATTTGTACTCAACCTCACCACAATGAGTAACATTCTAGATGTTCTTTAGAATTCTACGCAGTTTGAAGAAAAAAATGTACTTTACCAACAAGTATCTAAAGTTCAGGCACTTATTTCAAAATAGATATTCCATTTTTGTATGTATGTACGTACGTATGTATGTATGTATGTATGTATGTATGTATGTATGTATGTATGTATGTATGTATGTATGTATGTATGTATGTGTGTATGTATGTATGTATGTATGTATGTATGTATGTATTTTCTCTTCTGGTTGTTAAAACAACTGGTATGCAAATTTACTTCAAGAAGAAATTTGTTTGAAATGTAATAAATCTAAGAATTCACTAGGGAAGAGGATCAAAAGCAGAGAGAGAGAGAGAGAGAGAGAGAGAGAGAGAGAGAGAGAGAGAGAGAGAGACAGACAGACAGACAGACAGACAGAGACAGAGACAGACAGACAGACAGACAGACAGACAGACAGAGACAGACAGACAGACAGACAGACAGACAGTGCAAGAGAGAGAGGAAGGAGTGATAATATCTGTGCTATGGATTACACCTGGCAGGTACACAGTTCACTAACAGCAACAAAAACATATAAGTTACTAAAGGTTATTGTTGTTATTATTATTGATGATAATGATGATGGCAATCATGATGATCATCATAGTCATAATAATATCAGTCTAAGATTGGGATCGGATCAAATGGCATCAGCTTGATATACAAACTAATCTTAGTCTTAGAAAATTATGTTCTAGAGTGTGAAGAGAAATGTTTTTAATTTACTTTTGACAGCTAAAATAAACTAAAATTTTCAAATAGCTATTGGTGAAAACATTACATTCTGGAGATGGTTTTGTTCATCATTAATATCAACATTATCATAGTTGGCATTATTGCCATCATAGTTGTTATGATTGTCATTTTCGTTGTTGTTGTTGTTGTTTTAATATGTTTTCCAATGTTAAGAGGATATAGTATATTGCCACTCCTCTCAACCTTGTATTAGCTTATAAATATTTATATATGATATTTGTGAGGCCCAACATGCTGAAATATGACATTACCAATATCTTTACATATTTTTCTTGGCCTTCTGCTAATTCTACTGTTTGCACAAAGCCATTCCATATTCAGTACTCTAGATTAGTTCACATCATATATCCATACAAGAACAGTCATCTATCCTGCAAACATAAATTGATATCTTTAACCCTTTACTGTTCACATTATTCTACCAAAATTAAGGTTTTTTCATCCACATTGCCTTGAACTAATCAGGCATTATCTTGTAGCTTTGAGATTTTGATGAAGTAGCTGTTAATTTTTTAAATGATATTGTAGGGCTGGTGTGAGATACCAGATCTGGCCATTTTGAACATAAAACAGGCAGAATACTTATGGCCGGATATGGCTGGTTTAAATGCTAAAGGGTTAAAGCCCATCTACCCTCAAAGATTACTTATGCTATGCTTTAGTTAACTTTACACAACTGGCGAACCATAAACCCAGGGCCTATATGAAGTGGTTCTGCCAGTCTGGGGTGCAGAGAGCCAAGGAAGAACTTGTAAATATTTGATGAATCCTTCTTTTGAAAAACAGAAAAAAAATTCAACTTCACAGTCTTCTTGAATTTTGAGAAGTACCCCCACTTCCAGGGTAGAGGCCTGAAATCAGTCTTGTTCTACCAGAACAGCATACCTCACCCAAACAGCATACCTCACTGACAGTATTTCTTTATTTGGCTCATAGGCCATGATACAGAGGGGGACAGCACAGGGACAGACACAACACCACAGTGGGGAAAAAAGACATAAAACAAATGAATGAGAGATGGATAATAATTAAATGAGGATGTAATGGCTGCTTGAACCCCACTCTCAAGCAGTACCATTTAACTGTTTAAAGTTTTTATATCATTTTCCCTTCTTTTTTCCCCCCTTTTTTCCTTTTAGTATTGTATGTGTAGTCTTTAAAAAAATTTTAAAGCTTATTCACACTTTACCATTTTATCTATGGCAACAAGTCGTTGTAATCTATAACTGGTGGTAGGTCATCAAACTCTACCCTCACTCCCATTTCTTTAATTTTTCATATCTCGCTTTGTCTATTACTATAGCTTTTGTACTTTCTGGGTAATGTTCCATTGGTAATTTAACTCTTATCACCAACTTAAATTTGGTGATTTTCCTTTCTATATCTGTTTTTTGTATATGTTACCATATGCCATTTATTTTTTCCAGGTCTTATGACTGTTCGTTCCTGTGGTGGAATTTGGTTGTCTGTGATGGTTTCCTTTTCTTTTTCCTGCATTGTTGGTGCTGTTGGAGGTTCATGTAGTGAAAAATGTGTACATTCTATTTCATCCACCTTTTTCTTTCTTGGACTCTTCGGAGGTGAATTCACTAGTTCTTTTCTTTTTCTTTCGGTTACCTCTGTAAATGGTTCTTCCACTTTCGTGCATTTTTCAGTTTCTAGGTCCAACACTTTGGCAGCAAGTTGGTTGCCTTCTTTCTACCACCACTCTCAACTTTATGTCCTTCAGTAGTATTATTTCTTCAGCAATTTCATTTAGATCTTGTTGTCCGACCTGGATGACCATTTCTAGTCTGTATCCCCGCCCCCAAATTATATTCTTTGTCTTTGTTACCTTTAGAATTTTGGTGTCTTCCTCAGTTTTGTGCATTACAGCTGCTACCAGCCATGCTTCTTTGATTTCTGGTGGTACTCCACCTATTTTCACTCTGGCAACCCTTTTGCCACAGGTAGGTAGGAGTACCCATTTTTCCGTCTTCGGCATCACAATAGAGTGATTTATTGCTTCCTGTTCGTTGGAAAATCTCACCTCCACTGCCTCTTGTATAGAATGTTGTCAGGTGCTTAATTTCTTTCAGACATTCTTCAATTGCTTCTTCCATAGTTATCTCTATTTTCTTTGGGGTTGTCGATAGAGTTCTGTACACCACTGTTCTTTTCTTGGTATTGGTTGTCACCTCTTGTGGAGGAGTCAGCTTTAAACTGGATCCCTCCTTCTGAATCAGCTTGTAGTGTTCCTTCAGCTTCTTCTGTTTAATTTTAATTTCTCGCATTTCTAGCGAATCTGCACCTTTCCCAGCTGCTGAAGCATAACTTCTGACATGTGCTGGAACTGGTTTACATTCCATTTTTTCCTTTTTTCAATTACTTTGCCCCAAAATGGGGGAGAAGACAAATACAAAATTTAACAGGCCCGCTGGCAAAAAGAGCAACAGTATTTAACAAATTCAACAAAACATGGTTCACCCGCATGGGGAGAACCTTCAACAAAGATACAACTAAGTATAACATGACTTATGTCAACTGGAGTCAAAAATGATTTAAAACCAACAAAAATACCTCTGCTGACTGACCTTACTGACTGTGTCAGTCCACTATTTATTAGTAGGGGACCAGCCCACTTCTCACCTGGGGGTGCCCACCACAACACCTCCCCCTTTGAGATATTTATTTTTTACAACACTTGGTGGTTGAGGAGGTGGTGGTACTGGCAGCAGCGGTGGCAACAGTGGTAGTCATGACTGCAGCAACACTGCTGCTGGTACATTTGATGGTGGTGGTGGTAGTGGTGGTGATGGCAGTGGTGGTGATAGTAGTGGCCAGTTTTCTATCAAGATAAAAATAATCAATAATTGCAGGGCATGAAAGATTAGATCTGTCCTTTAAGCTATTTTCATTAGCCCTGTACAAATAAAGTAAAGTTACAGTCAAATACTTGTGTAAATCAAATAGCCAATATCTTTCCCCAAAAATATTTATAGCATTATACCAAAATTAGAAATCAACAATTCCAGCTATTTGTTAAACTATCATAAAAAGATTTATTTCAAAGATTCATTTTTATTTTTAACTGCAGTGAAATATTAATTTCTTCTATTTGACAATATAAAAAACAATTGATTTCTCTTCACTATAACTAAATTCTATTACCTTGCCAAGGAATTGTGAATGAAAAGAGTTGTAGCAAAATTTGTGCCTCGCTTGCTAACGGAAGATCAAAAGCAGTCACGACTGAATGCATGTTGTGAACTGAAAGAACAGTTGGAAGTTGATCCAGACCGTTTTCAAAGGTCATCACTGGTGATGAAAGCTGGTGCTATGGCATTTTCAGATGTGGAAGAGGTGAATAAAAAGATTTCCAGCATTGTTTCCAAACAGTGGAAAACATGTCTGGACTGATGCATTGCTTAAAATGGAGAATACTTTGAAGGCGATAAAAGTGTAAACATGTAAAATCAGGTGAATAAAATAATATTGCAAAATTCCAGTTTCTTTTTGGTATCCCCTCATATATATGATAAGTTTCTTTCTTCTATCTATTAAATCTACTCACAAGGCTCTGGTGAGCCTGAACCTATAGCAGAAAACACTTGCCCAAGGAGCTACACAGTGGGACTGAACCTGAAACTCCATGGCTGGAAACTTCTTAACCACAACTTTTTAACCACACACTTCTTAACACACAAACTTCTTAACCACATACCTAAATCTGCATCTTTTATAGACAGTGAAAATAATTAATTGCATGTACTTAAACATTACGTATGATAATGATATTTGACTTCTACAATGTTTTTATCTAAGCCATTCATTCATTATACCACCATAAACATTTTATCATCGTCATCATTTAGCATCTGTTTTCCATACTGGCATGGGATAGCCGGATGGTTTGACAGGAGCTGGCCAACTAGGCAGCTGTCCAGACTCCAATTGTCTGTTTTGGCATGGTTTATATAGCTGAATGCCCTTCCTAATGCCAACATACATATATATACATAAACATGGATAGTAGGTCAACTCTTCAAAGTCACTGTCAACTCTATTCTTGTAACAGAATAATAAATGTACTCTACAAAAAGTATTGAGTAATCTTTCAGTTTTATGTAAAATTGTTTTTATTATTACTCAACACAAAAAGATATATATGAGATAAGCCATTTTTCAATTCCCATCAACTATATTCACTTAAATGGCTTTCGTTGGTCCATGACTATAGAAGAAGCCACATGCCCAAAGTGTCATACAGTGGGACTAAACCATATAATTGCGAAGTGAAATTCTTAACCACAGAGCCATGCCAGTATATATACATGTAGATGTAAGTTTCCTATTTACCTTTTTATATTAGCATAGCATGGAGAATCTACACTCTAGATTTGTTTTGCTGCTATTTTTGTTTTTTTACATATCTTTAAATGAAGAGAATAATTTATAAAATTTGTTCCATATTTTAACTTTTCAGCATAATCAACCATTTATAATTCAACAACATCAACAAGTATAAAATACTGACATGAGTTGAATTTTGAAGCAGCAATAAAGCAAAAGAAAAGAAAAATATCTTGATATCGTGTAATAAGTTTTAAATTCATGAATATTTGAAAATTAGAGTAACAAGGGAAAGGATATTTTTGAAATATTTTAGAAGTGGCAACGAACCAAATAATGTGCTTCAGCTAGACAAATGATGACTTCAAATTAAATTGCTATAATCATTTCACTATGATAAGTAATTATAACAGATATGTTACTAACTGAGATTAAAAAGATAGAACAAGAAATATTTTTAAGTAATAATTAATAGTGACAGAAGTAATATTAATACCAAAAGGTAATATTTATATCCACTTAGAAGCAGATATGGTGTAAGAACATAAAATACTGTGTTATTTACTAAGATAGAACTTCTCATGTGGACTTGTGGTGCATAGAAGTACTTGTGTTTATATGATCTGATCAATAAGTAACCGGACTGTTGCCATAGTAACGAAGCTAAAACGCAGAGTGAAACCACTTGACACAGATTGACCTTGAACTCTACTGTGCATGTGCACTAAGTTTTAACATTCTAGCTCACTTCCACTGTTTTGCAGCAGTGCTTGGAAGGAAGGTGTGTAACATGTGATTGTTGCATTGACCATGACAAAATTGAGCAGAGAATCTGCATCAAATTTTACCAAAAGCTTTGAGATACCTGATCAGAGGCATAAGCTAAGTTTTCAAAAAGTTTTCATCGCTCTTGACACAATCAAAGAGATCTTGTGCAACTGAAACCCAAGTATCTTTTTGGTCTGAAAGCAGTTTTGGCACAAATTTGGCAGACGTGCATCTCATACTCAAATTTTCAGTGATAATAGACTGAACTGGACTGTAACTAATCTGCACATCCTCTGATAACTAACTTATGGATGGTGATTCGATGATTTCCCCTCACAGCTGCTTGCACATCTGCAATGTTTTCCTCAGTTCTGCTGGTTGCAGGTCTCCCAGAATGTCAATCAGTATCAATATTTTTGGCCATCTGGGAAATGACCAATAATTGATATGTCTAACAGCTACAAGTAAGATGTTGTTTTAGGAGGTAGAAATTTGAGAATTGTATTCCTGTGCTTGAACACTTCTAGGATCTGTTTTCTTGTGCACTGAACATTCATCCATGAATATCACTGAATTTTAGGCATGGAATAGTTGTGTTGTTCTCTGCCCAAACACTTTGTCAGCCCACAGCTGCATGAGTTGATATTTGATTGATCCCCTGTTGGAGAGACTGTTAAGTAAATATTCTTTGGGACCTTATTTTAGGCATATTTTTCAATCCTTTAAGGATAATCATTGTTTTCAACACCTTTCCTGCAGCATTAACACACAATACAGCAGTAAAACAAGCTTTGATAGCACCACAGTGGCTAGCATCTACATTTTTATTGCCAACAAAGTCAACGTATACAGGTGTTTCATCCATATTATAAATCTGGTCAGCATCCTTATCTGCTGTTAATACTGGAATGCTATCTAGATAGTCACTAGTGATTTGTGCCTTTTCTTCAAGTGTTTTATTGTCTGCTTGACCAACATGTGTAATCTTTCTCAGAGTCAGTTTATTCTGTTTCATGAAATTGAAAATCCATTTATCAGAACATCTAAAGCTGTTCATTTCAATTCCAAACCTTTTTACCAATTCAAAAGCATATTCCCATAAACAGTGATAATTTACAATTAAATTGTTTGCACGCTGAACAACAATCCACTGTAAGAGTTCAATCTCTAGAGCTCTATATGCTGGTCCTCTACCTCCACGAACTGATCTGCACCTCCTCTTGTCTGACATATTGATAAACTCAGTTTCTTTTGTGCACCATTCTCTCAATCATCTTCTATCAATACCTAAGTCTAATTGATGCAGCAGATAAATTGCTAGAATATTCTTTCACTCATAATAATGATAATATTGGTAATAGTTAGAATAATAATTGCACAAGTGATAGCAATAGGAATGACAAGGTCAGTTGTAACTGTAGAGGAGGAAGAGAATGTCTTTTAAATAAATTATGTCTTGAGAAGAACATAGTCTACATATGCACAGTAGTAACCCATAACAAAACTTACACTTGCACAGGTTGTTGCACAACAACCTTCAAGCTTCATTTAAACACAAAACTAAAGAAAACTCAACATTACTTAGCAAGCTAATATGGCAACTTTGGGACAACAAAACTAAATATGAATTAGAATGGTTGATTCTAAGTAGAGGATAGCCATAAGAAATAGGACGAACAAGATGCAAATTTTGCCTAGAGGAGTCATTCCAAATACTTACATCAGAGTGTAACCAAATTAGCTGTAGACAGGAATTAGTGGTACACTGCAAGTATTTCTACAATAAATCCTTCAGCTGGTTCCCTAAATAACTTTAATCCTATAGTGAGAGACAATGGTCAAGATGGGTATGATACCTAAAGGATAAATGCAAGTTATCTAATTTATTATATATATTTTTTTTATTTTTAAGAATTTTTTTATATTTAATTTTTTTTTATTTTTAAAACTTTATTTGGTTTCTTAATTTTATTTGATTATTCTAAAAATGTTATTTGATTTTTTTTTTTTATCAAATATTTTTTCTCTATCTACTATCCACTCTTGCTGATGATTTCTCCACCTTCCCATCATAATATTGTTATTGCTGATTTTTATATTCTATTTGTCATTCATTTTCTCTAATACACTTTATTCCCAATGTGAGATGGTAGTAATGACCCCCATGTTAAAGATCTAAGTTTACCACGAGTGTGAGTGCCTATATCAAATTTCAGTACACTATCTGGATAGTGTTTAACCTGAAGACAATGCAAATATTTTGACCCAATTACATGCATCAAAGCCACTTATATTTTTTTCACTGTCCCCTCTTTCATTTCTGGCCATCCCCTTACATTTTCCATTCTTCATTCGTCCATCTCATTCCTCCTGTCCTCTATCCTTTCTCTTCTTTTCCCTCCTTCTTTTCTTTCCTTCTTTTCCCTTTAGTTCTTTTCTAGTGCATCACTTTTCTTCCCCTTTTCTCGTTATCTATCTTCCACTCACTTTATACTTATTGCCCCTCTTTGCTGCCCTTCTCTTGCCAGTATTATTTTTTATCATTATTCTGCTTGGTTGTCACAAGAACACAATGATTCTGATGGGGGTAAGCATTAATTCTCTGTCATTCAATTTTTTTCAGCCAGTCAATGAACCAATTGAGTAAACCAATCAATAACAAACCTATAATGACCTACTGGTAACAGCTGTAAGTCAAATTTACAACAATAAAGGAATGGGTATTGACCATTATTTATGCTTTATCTTATCTGTACACACACACACACACACACACACACATAATCATCATCATTATCATTAAACATCCCGTTATCCATGATGTCATGGGTTGGATGGTGTGACCAGGGCTGGTAAGCTGAGGGACTGCACCAGACTCCAGTCTGATTTGGTATGGTTTCTATGGCTGGATGTCCTTCCTAATGCCAACCACTCCAAGAGTGCAATTGGTGCTTTTATGTGCCACCAGCATATATATATATATATATAAATTAGAAACAAAAACCACTTTTTATCAATTCATTAATGAAAAATTAAATTATACCATTTAAAAAATTTACATATTATTGAATGATTAAATATAAGATAAAAATATAACAATGATTAAGTAATGTGCAAAATAGTAAATAAAACGTATATATTTGGTAGAATAATGACACATGTTTCATGGCTATATTTAAGAAATGATAATAGTAATAATAATAGTAAAATCACTTCAATATAAATATAGCCACTCTTCAGGTTAAAGATAAAAACAATAAAATAATTAATTAGATAAATTAATAAATATACGTAAATAATCTTGTGAAATACGGAATATCTTAACAAATATATTCTTGTTTAAATAAAAAAGTAGAATAAAAAATAAAATACAGAAGAGAGACAGAGAGAGAAAGAGGCAAACAGCAGGTGGCAAAGTGCCAGGCATATGCAATGATGCAGTGAGACAGGGCGTGGGTGGAGCACACAGATCAGAAGCTAGCAGAGAGCAATGATACAGAGGTACAGAGCCAAGAGGAAAGGATTGGGGAGTGGAAGGTAAGCCTAGTGCATGAAGTGAAAATGTGAGGAAGAGAAAAGATGTAGCTTGGTTTGTTGTGGCAGAGTGTGTGAGAAATTTTCTTGTTAAGTGTGGGTGGGACACACAGCACTTCTAGAACTCAGTTTCACTGTTGTGGGCAGGTTTTCTCAAGAACTTCATATCACCAGACATGTCAGCCCATTGTCTTTTCCTCTGTGAGGCCCAGTATCCTGAGATCAGTCCTTATCACTTCATCCCATATCTTCCTTGGTCTCCCTCTTCCGTGGGTACCTTCAACTTTCAGTGATCAGCACTTCTTTATGCAGCTGTCCTCGTTCATATGCATCACATGTCCAAACCAACATAGTCTTCTCTCTTGCATGCTACAATATATATATCCATATGTACAATAGGATTCCATACAGTTTCCATTGACTAAATTCACCTCAAGGCATTAGTCAGTTTTTGAAGATACTTGACTAAAGAACTATGCTGTGGGGCTGAACCGGAAACAACATGGATGCAAAGCAAGCTTCTTAACTACATGGCTATACCTGCACCAATGCAGATGAAATAAATTAAATTTGCCATAACTTATAGAAATGTTGCAACTTTTGTAATTGCTCAAAGTAGGGATGGCTATGTAGATTATATCAAGAAATTTACAATAAAAATAATAATTTCTTATTTCTTTACTGTCCACAAGGGGCTACACACAGCGGGGACAAACAAGGACAGACAAATGGATTAAGTCGATTATATTGACCCCAATGCGTAACTGGTACTTATTTAATCAACCCCAAAAGGATGAAAGGCAAAGTCGACCTCGGTGGAATTTGAACTCAGAACATAGCGGCAGACGAAATACCGCTAAGCATTTCGCCCGTTGTGCTAACATTTCTGCCATCTCACCGCCTTAATTTCTGTTAAGTTATTGCTTCATCCCAAGTTAACCATGATAGAGAAGATCTATATTCCAGCTATGACCATTCTGTCTTTCTAAATATATATCTCAGATTTTATTCTTCAATGAGTTCTTTAGTTTTTAAGCTGCAAGAGAGTGATTTGAAAAAGATTTGGCTGCTATTTTCAGAAGTTCAAGCAAACCTTGGGTTGATTTCTGTTAAGTACATTTAAGAAATAGATTTGAAATGAAGAAAATGTCAAAAGAATCAGATCAAAAGCATTATACAATCAATCTGTCAGATCACTGATGTTACAGATCATTCATATCATTTTTATATAAATCAATAATTACTTAAAGAAACTCTTAGAAAGTCTACTATAAGCAAAATATTCATGTAAACAGTCTTTTAGTTCCTAATATCTATAAACAAATTGCGGTAATGGTTTATACATTAAGCTATAAATTTGCTCTTTGCAACTGATCTTTTAGCTCTCAAAACAAATTCAGATGTATTTTTCAAGTGTTGGATGAAGTGTTGGATCTCATCAGCAAAATTGTAAAAAAATCTGGATTTTCTGATAAGATTTAAATTTAGATATTTAAATTCAATGCAGAATTTAAGAGTAAAGACCTTTATTCTAAATTTAAATCACATTTTGGTTCAAAATCAAGCATTTTAAATTCTTTCATTGCAATCAGACAACAAACAAGATCAAACTGACCTAGGCATGACTGTGTGGTTAAAAAGTTTTCTTTGTAACAAAGCAGTTTCAGGTCCAATCCCACTGCAAAGTACATTAAGCATGTGTCTTCTCTAGCTTTGAATCAATCAAAACAACCTTATATGTGAAATTAGGTTGAGAGAAACTATGTGGAAATGCAGTCAGTACCTGTACTTTGGTGGTAGATTTAATATTTATCCCTCAATGTAACAATACCTCAAGGTCCTTGGGTTTTTTCTTAGTGGAGTCCCCTCTATTGCAAGCATATAGGTCAGCTCTCTAATCTGTGAAAGAGTTTGTCTATTCATACAACTTGTTTTGAAGACCCTAGAAAGCTTCATGGTTGCTGTTCTTCCTCCTCTGAATAATCATTAGAATATTGTTAGAAAGGTATGATACATATACATACTTGGTGGTTGTCTACACCTTATGCAGAGTTTGACCACCTCCTGTACCTACACCTTAGAACCATCAGAGCATCTGATATGGTTTTTTAAACCAAACAATGTTTTGAAAAGACACCCACATAGATAGCATATCCAATTTCGAGCACACAGAGCATTTTGATTAACAGTATTGAATGCTTTGCTGAAATCAAAAAAGCAATAGTATAGGGCAAGATTCTGTTCAATGAACTTTTCTTGAAATTGTCTGATAGTAAAGATACAATCAGCTGTACCCCTGGAGGAGTGAAAACCACACTGAGACTCATACACCATATTTGGAACTATGAAGGTATTTAAACATTCTAACAAAATGCAGGCAAGTACCTTTCCAACCACAGATAAAAGCGAAATCCCATGAAAATTACAACACAGAACCTTTACATACACACACACACACACACACACACATACAGGGTTAGGGTTAGGTCATCTGACAGTAAATTAAAGCCATTTAATTCGAAGATTTATTTATGTTTAACAACTGAATGAATTTAATAAAAACATCTAAATATGAAACATCATAAAAATTGTTCAACTGAAGTCCTTCTTGAGTGATTCATTTTTCCATTCAGTCAATACAGAATTACAGATAGTATTTATGGAATTTTGATTTACTGCCAGGTGACTTTTGGCCAACCCTGTATGATATACTTTAGATAGACGGGTAGGCAGACAGACAAGCAAACAGACAGATAGATTATAAATATCACATTTAGTTAGACCTATGAATTAAGAAATAACAGTATTAAGAATGTCAATAGAACAAAATTAGCAGAAACAATGCATTCTCTCTACATTTGGATTCAAGTATCACCTAAAAGTGACTTTAGTTTTATCAATTCTAGTTGAAGGAACATCTGGAATTGATGAAATAATACTAATCATTAGGTATTATTACACTAAAGCAATTTAATTAGATATTTTCATATACTATATACCAACAAAGACTTACCCCATACGTTATCAAAAGAAATTAATAATAAAATATGGTGATTCCATAGCACTGTTGAATGGCTCAAAATACAAAAAGTTTATTGTTTCAAATTTTGAAAATAATCATTGGAAAAGGTAGTCAATAAAAAAAGAAGTTTTTGATGGGGAGTTGGGGGTATTTTAACTTCCTTTCAAAGTATGAGATAACCAGAGAATAACTATCGTTGACAGTGCTTTAAATTGTATAACTATACTGATGTATAACTTGATTCCCTGGGTAGTGACAAGTAAATTTAATGCGGATTTTGTTATAAAGATTGGATGAGATCAGTCAAGTAAGAAGGCTAATAGGCCTATTCTAATTTATGAAAAATGCTTTGTATAGGCAAAGGGCTAAATAAGAAAAATTTATGAAAGAAAATGAAGGCTTGATGTTTGTCATTGTTTAACCAAGCATACCCTAATTGAGCATTCCAGTCCTGTGACATTCAATCATTTTTTTCAGGCATGGCATATTGTCTAATATATCCATTAGGCATGGTATATTGTCTAATATATCCATTAGGCATGGTATATTGTCTAATATATCCCTCCATTTTCTCAAGACAGTGGGTTGTACTTTAGTAGAGGTTTGGTTGCTGTTTCTAATGTGTAGAGATTCCTAGATTGGCTTGATAGTCATCTGCATTGGTGTGTGTATGTGTTTGTGTGTGTGTGTGTGTGTGTTGCACTGAAATGAAGTGTGTGAAGTTAAGAACTGAATGTATAGATTACTACTGCCATTGTTGTTGTTGTTGTTGTTGTTGTTGTTTAACCTCAGGCTACTTCTGATTGAGAAGATACAGGAACGTAGGCATTCCAGTCATGACCATCTACTCTTTATTTATTTATTTTTTCCAGGCATTGCATTGGTTTTGAGAGAAGTTTAGCTGTCATTTGTAGCAGGTAAGCAACTACGAATACCTACCTCTTTGGCTTGTAAATGTATAAGTGGACTAATAGGACAAATGCCAGAACTGAGGTCTGGCATATTCAGCAAATTATAGCAAACAGCTCTGATCTTATTTGATTTACTCCGAAAATGTCAAATACACACACACACATACACATATATGTATGTATGTATGTATGTATGTATGTATGTATGTATGTATGTATGTATGTATGTATGTATAAAATGTCAAATACACACACACACATACGCATATATGTATGTATGTATGTATGTATGTATGTATGTATGTATGTATGTATGTACGTATATATGTATGTATGTGCATATATATATAGTACAAAGTATGATAGGGGTTATGAATGTAACCCACTATGAGATATATATATATATATATATATATGTGTGTATGTATATATATGTATATGTATATGTATATATCATACATTTACATATACACATACATACATGCACACATACACACACACACACATACACACACAAGTATTTGGTGATTTATTGAAGTAAATCTGATTTTTCACTGTAATCATGATAGAGGTTGAAATTAATATGCGCTAAAACAAGTCTTCTTACGATTTGTTGTTTTATTTGTTTTTTGTCCTTTATATCTTTTGTTTCTATGCTTTTGTTTTTTTTTTCAAACAATATCTTAAAGAATATGAAAACTGATACTATTTTCTGAAGAACATGTTCTTTCTTCTTAATCATATCAAATGTTAAAACATCAGCCTACTCGTAAAACTTTGTCTAAATTAAAGGAGGTGACTGGTTCATTGGCTGGGATTAGTAATGCATCAGTAAAAGTGGTGTAATTATTACCAATTTAGACATTTTGTGTCAAAATCACTTGAGAAAAAGACAATACGTATCATTAAAAAATTAAGATTTTTTTTAGGGATTCCCAAGTTATCAAATAGTTTGCTTTCCTGGCAGTTAGTGTTCTGTATGTACATGATGATTTTAACATGAATGGGCTGTTGCATATTGACCATCAAAAGCCGGACTAGATTATTTTATCGCAACTCCATTGTCTCCCAAGACAAAAAGGATGCCAACAACAACATATGCACAGTTAGAATTAAAACCTGTGTATAATATATTTCTTTATTGCCCACAAGGGGCTAAACACAGAGGGGACAAGCAAGGACAGACAAATGGATTAAGTCAATTAGATCGACCCCAGTGCGTAACTGGTACTTAATTTATCGACCCCGAAAGGATGAAAAGCAAAGTCAACCTCGGCGGAATTTGAACCCAGAACGTAACGGCAGATGAAATACGGGTATGCATTTCGCCCGGCATGCTAACGTTTCTGCCAGCTCGCCGCCTTAAAACATGTGTATAATATCTTGGCTAACCAAACTGATTGTAGATTCTGGTCTAACATTAATATTCAATTGTACTATTCCATGGTACAATCAGATAGACCTCCGTAGTGCCATTTTATAATCAGGTAGACTAAAATGACAAAAAGTTTTAATTTAGTTGCTTGACCAACTCAATGAAGCTTCTAAACTTCTCTTAACAAACTCCGTGCCTTCTAAAAATGAAGAGCTTAGATTTGAAGTTGGGTACAGTTACAATGTTACATTTGATTAGCAACTACCATCTGGTTCTGGGATATCTTTAGTAGAATTCACTCAGTCAACATTTGAATCAAACCTCAGTTCTTTTCTCAGCAACATTTTCCCTGCACGCATTCAGCCTAATAATCATGCACATCAAATTCTCTAAATTAAAAGGTCTGCAAATTATCCTAAGTGCTTCTCCTTCTTCCCTGGCTAACTTATAAAATAAAAAAATAAACATGATGGTCGTTTTTTTTTTTCTTGTGTA
The DNA here is from genome assembly GCF_006345805.1 of Octopus sinensis. NCBI lineage: Eukaryota > Metazoa > Mollusca > Cephalopoda > Octopoda > Octopodidae > Octopus > Octopus sinensis. The sequence continues at coordinate 53,227,564 of NC_042997.1, read as the reverse complement.
AAACTGACTAGATCGCCCCAATAACAATAACAACAGCAATAGTAGTTAATTCTTTCAATACATCAGGCGTAGGAGTGGCTTGTGGTAAGTAGCTTGCTTACCAACCACATGATTCCAGGTTCAGTCCTACTGCGTGGCACCTTGGGCAAGTGTCTTCTACTATAGCCTCAGGCCGACCAAAGCCTTGTGAGTAGATTTGGTAGACGGAAACTGAAAGAAGCTCATAATATATATGTATATGTGTGTGTATGTGTGTGTGGATGGGTGTGGGTGTGTGTATGTTTGTGTGGCTGTGTTTGTACCCACCAACATCGTTTGACAACCGATGCTGGTGTGCTTACATCCCCGTAACTTAGCGGTTTGGGAAAAAAGACCAATAGAATAAGTACTAGGCTTACAAAGAATAAGTCCTGGAGTCGATTTACTCGACTAAAGGCAGTGCTCCAGCATGGCCACAGTCAAATGACTGAAACAAGTAAAAGAGTAAGAGCAAAGAGAGTATCATAAGTCAGTCATTCTTCTCTTTTAGGTTAATCTAGGATGAAACTTATTTACATCACAAATGTGAAAATGGTACATCAAGTAAAGTAAGATTTGATCTTCGCAATTGTTGTGTCAAATTTTATCATAAAAAAAAAGTATCAATTCCAGCAGCACAATTTCCTCCAATGCAATTATCCTGATATAAGAAAAATTAAGTTAATCTTTTCTTGAAATTTACATGTTCAAAAGTAGTCCAGTTGAGAAGCAGAATTTCATAGAATTTCATAGCACAAAACAATAGCCGTAGTAAAGTGTGAATTCAAAAGATGAACAGTTGCAGAACATTTTATTTCATTGATGAGCTGGCAGAATCGTTAGCATGCCGGGCGAAATGCTTAGCAGTATTTTGTCTGCCACTACGTTCTGAGTTCAAATTCCGCCGAGGTCGACTTTGCCTTTCATCCTTTCGAGGTTGATTAAATAAGTACCAGTTATGCACTGGGGTCGATATAATCAACTTAATCCGTGTGTCTGTCCTTGTTTGTCCTTCTGTGTTTAGCCCCTTGTGGGTAGTAAAGAAATAGATATTGCACTTCATAAATCAAGATTCAAAATGATAAACCCAAAAAGGAGACTCAACATTAGCAGCAGAGCAGCTATCATTAAAAGTCCATTTTCCACCAAACTACAATTTACCACTATAAAAAAAAAAGGGGGAAAAAACCAAATGGAAAACTTAACTTTAACTCTGGAATACAATCCTAAAATGCAATAAGTTAAGAATTCAGACAACCTGCCAACATCACAATGAAGAAAAATACAACTCAATAACAAAGAAAACAAATCAAAGAAAAATAAGAGAAAAACACTAATGAATGTTCATATCCAACATAAACAAGAAAACAAGCAGTAAAAACACTACACAAAGTAATGAACTGCATCAACAACACTAACAATGGCATTGTCATACCACAAGTAACAACTTCAGGCACACCATTAGGCAGGTTACTACTAGAAAAATTCAAGGTATTTCTTTGTTAGGGATGCTTTTTAGAAAGACCCATGAGTCATAAGTTGCTCATTACGTTTTTTTAGGCTCTAGTGAAATGACTGATGCAGTTGCTGTTATTTCAGGGTATATGAGCTGTTTGAATTTGTCTGAAGTACAAAGGAAGAATTAGTTGTTCTTAGGATTATGTTGTAGGATTAACTGTTATTCATTCTAATATCAAAACTGAAATTCCTTTCATCATGTTGTGTTCTACTAAAAGAGAAAAACAATGCTTGAATGTCTGAAATAATGAAGATGAGCAGCAACTGTTACACTTAGACCGAATCCATTTTGCCCAACAGCACACATTGAAAACCTACAGGTAAAATGAAAATTCAATGCAATCTTTCAAACTGCTAGAAATAGCTGCTAAATTCCTTCAATTCACATCCTAATGTCCTAGCGGTGAAAGAACACATTGAATAAAATAGTCAAATATATACAAAAAAAAAGTGAGATGGTCACAACTGGAATATTTTTGTTCGTAGGTTTGTTTATTTAGGATTGGCTTTCACTAAACTACACACATACAGTAACAGACTGGATAGTACAGATTACAACACTGTGCACCATACAATTAGCCACAGCATGTCAGAATGTACCATGTAGTCTTCAACTAGATATTGTATATCTGAAGCAGTGGATCTATACAGGGTAACAGCACAACTCAGAAATAAATGTCAAATTTATCATAATGTTTTATTTATTATACTTTAAACAAAAATGAGTTGTTTCAGACTTTGTTCCTTAATATTTCAAACATTCTTAATTGTAAATCATGGCTGTCCACTTTTGTTCAATGAATCATATCAACACTGCTCTAAATATTAACTTCTTAAGATATACAATTATATATTTGATGAACTTGCAGAAAATAATTTTAGTTTAAGTAAAAAATGAAGACTAAGACATCAGTGTATAATAAAAAATATAATATAACACTTTAGTAATAATAGGATTCTCTCTTTGCAAGGGTAAATTTTATGTTGCTTGTGCATAAAGTTTGGTGCAGCATGGTAGTGAAAGGTCAGGGATTGAAGACAAAATGTGCAAAGATGGAGAGATATTAGACAGGCATGCTGTGCTGGATGTGTAATGTAAGTATGTATGAACAATGTGGTAAAGATAAACTACGAGATAAACTAGATGTAAGAAGAATCAATAGTAATCTGCTGGAATGAAGATTACATTGGTATGGATGTGGGATGCATATGGAAAATAGCAGATGGATAAAGAAGTGCCAGGATATCCAAGTGGTAGAAGACCAAAGAAGAAATGAGAAAATATCATGAAAGCTAATTTCAGGATGTTGAGCCTCAAACAAAAGATGACAAAACAAAGCAACAAATGGTGATACACTGTGTTGGAAAAGACCCATCCAACCCAAGCAAGTATGGAAAAGCAGATGTAAAAATGATGATGTAATTAATCATGTCTAGCAATAAATTAACAAAAATAAAGTTTGATAATTTCAAATATATGCATACTAATGAACAGTAACAAAAAAATTGATAAGAGCACCATCCGAGTGTGATCGTTAACAGAGCAGTCAACTGGCTTCCATGCCGGCAGCACGTAAAAGGCCCCCATTCGAGCGTGATCATTACCAATGTCACCTTACTGACACCTGTGCTGGTGGCATTTGTAAAAGATTCAAGCGAGGTCATTGCCAGTACTGCCTGACTGGCCCCTGTGCCGGTGGCACGTAAAAAGCGCCCACTATACTCTCAGAGTGGTTGGCATTAGGAAGGACATCCAGCTGTAGAAACTCTGCAAATCAAGATTGGAGCCTGGTGCAGCCATCTGGTTCACCAGCCCTCAGTCAAAATCGTCCAACCCATGCTAGCATGGAAAGCGGACGTTAAACGATGATGATGATGATGATATATAAGAAATTACTAATACACATTCATTCTCAGACTGATTTAAGTTTTAATCCAATTTTTACCTTTCCTTAATTTGAGAATTATTCTTGATTTGTCTAGGTCTTCTTATTTTCAACATTAAGTATGCTAGTAGGTACTTTACTACATAAAACATATATACATCATCATCATTATTTTCATCATTTTCTGTCCGATTTCTATACTGGCTCAGACATTTTGACAGGACATGAATAATTTGGTGGATCCAGTCATGCTCCAGTGTTTCAATTTTAGCACAGTTGCTATGATTGAATTTCCTTCTTGATGTCACCCTCTTTTACTGAATGTATTGGGTACTATTTTATGGTACCGACATCATGAGGTGACCTCAGTGAGAGAGATTAAGGAGAAAAGGGTGGTGATTTTAGACAATGTGTTTAGAAGTTAAAGTTTGGTGGAAGGAACAGATTTATTGTTGGCAGAGGGTGTTAATGAAGATACTAACAGTGTTAAGGAAGGCAGTAATAGAAGGAAAAGAGAAAGAGCAGTATCAGTGCATTTTAGTTAGTGTGAGTTAGAGAGTGAAAAAAGCACAGTGAGGAGGGCTGAGTAAGAGGAGAGTTAGGGCTACCCATTGAGATATATAGTAGAGTGGGGTGGATGGAAAAGTGCAAGAGAGATAAAACATATATATGTGTATCATTATCCCAATTCCAATATACAGCTTGTCCATATCTCTTATTCTGTCTAATAAAGGTAAGACAAATATTAGTAGTCATGGTTTCTCTTTTAGTAGAACACAACATGATGAAAAGAATTTCAGTTTTGATATTAGAAAACAGATTACATGGTGATATGACTTAATACTGACATACTTCACCATCCTCATCATCATTGTCATTTTATGTCTGTCTTCCATACTAGCATAGTTTGATCAATTCAACAGGTTCTAAGCTGTGTTGACTGCTTAATGTCTGCTATGTCCACTGAACTGTTTATGTATGCCACTGATAACAGCAATAAGGTGTACCTGTTGATACAACAGCATACTAATAGCTGATTGGTTGAAAATTCAATGAAATAATTTGGTTTTTGTTCTTGGTTTACAAGATTCTTGATGTCAACTCATGTGTTGAAACATATTTTGTTGTCTCTCAGGTCATTAAGTTAATAATAAGCAACTCCCTGGTTCTAATTCACTTCATTTTTTATTATTAGTCAATTAGTTAACCATTTAACCAATTAACTAATTGATAGTTTGATTAATTGTTTGGTCAATTAATCAATCAACCAGGTTCATCAGATTCCATGGTTAGCTAACTGACCAATAATAATAAAGTATGTGAAATAGCACCAGTGCATGTTTGTCATTGCCACAATGACTTTCTTGAGATACAAAAACAATTAAACTAGTTTAGTCACAAAGTAAGTCCATGAATATACTTTCCCCTTTTCAGAAGAGAATCACAAAATTAAATTGCTACTATAAGCCATTACTGACTCAATTCAAGCCATCTTAATTGTATGGTTGTCATCTATAATGCTACTAGCAACATTCCATTTGGTATCCAGTTGTCCAGTGGAAAACTTTAGGTCAGTTTCATAAGGTAATGAAATATTCCTTCATAATATAGAGACTATTTTTGTTGTTGTTTAGCCCCGGGTTAGCCCTGATCAAGCAGAGTTAACATCAAAGGTATTCCACAGAGACCATCAACCATTCTGTCATATTTATCTAGGACCACATTATCCAACATGCCCTTTCTTTTATTTAAGACAGTAAGGTATAACTTAAGGGAGATTTAGCTTCCATTTCTTATAGGTCACTATTGCTTGTTGGTACAGTACCTCTGCTGTTTATATTAGGGAGCTGCATCTTCTTATGATCTATATTTTCAACAAGATGACTTGGCCTAGTGTGAATTGTGGTGTTATGAGCCAGGGTGTATTGTAGGGAAGGACCAAAAGTGAGGGAGTAGGCATGTCCTGTCGGAAGTGGAGCCTGTGTGTCCTGCTGGAAGGGCCACAGTAGGCATGTGGGGTCAGGGAGGTGCGAGTGGTCAGTGGACAGCACATCAGAGCAAATGTGTTTGACTGTACAGTGATGGATAGCACATGTGGACATTGAGTGAATCTTGCAGATTGAGACAGAGCACGTGGACATTGAAAGTGACCCTTTTCCAGAACAACAGGTAAGGCTACCGCAATTCTCTCTTTGCTTCCGTCTTTTACCTCCTTCACATCACATAAATTAAGCATTTTGATATAAACCCAGCACAGTGCTAAAAAGAACACTCAGTTCATAAAACCTGATAGAACAATTTCTAATAGTTTATTACTTTCATACTTATTTTAAGTCCAGAATTCCTAAACTTTAAATATATTAGACCCTTGTTTTCTTAATTTAAAATTCTCAACTATGAAATCTTATATCATACAAACAAATGAATATTTTATCGACAAAAAACATTTCACATCTTATTATTGATATATGATACATTTGTTATAAGGAAAACCAGCCAATAAAATTAAGCCAAGTTTATCAATTCTATCAAGATAGAACAAGTTATAAATTTACTGTCAGTCAAACTATAATAGTACAGCAGATGTCAAGTACACATTTGACTAAGCTCAGATTAAGTAACATTTCTGTCTTTTGATATATAATAAACCTAACAAGTCATTGTATTCATTATTTATTTTAAAGATTTTTCTCATCAAGTTAGCCCAGAAAATCAATTATTCTGAGTGTCTATGTTCTATACATATGATAATATATTTATTTCTGTACACATCATCATCGTTTAACGTCTGTTTTCCATGCTAGCATGGGTTGGACGGTTCAACTGGGTTTTGGGAAGCCTGGAGGCTGCGCCAGGCCTAGTCTGATCTGGCAGTGTTTCTACAGCTGGATGCCCTTCCTAACGACAACCACTCCGTGAGTGTAGTGGGTGCTTTTTACGTGCCACCAGCACAGGGGCCAGAGGAGGCTGGCAAACGGCCATGATCGGTTGGTGCTTTTTATGTGTCACCGACACGGACGCTGGCATCAGCTACATTCAGACGGTGCTTTTTATGTGTCACCGGCATGGGTATCTTAACTACAATTTCCATTTGATTTTTATTTTGATGTTGGAGTTGACGTACATGAGAATATATTTATATCCATAATCCAATCATAGTTTCCTAGAACCACAGATTAGTTCTAGTGAAAATAAAGTTGCTAAAATAAAAGTTCAAGGGTTGTAAGTGTTCTGAGAACAAAAGATTTTATGTATAAAAAAATTCAGACTGTATGAAACACATGCAACAAGTATGAATCTGATTATCTGTGGGGGTCTTAAATGCATTATATTAATTTGCAAGAAGTGAAATAAGGCTTCAAGGTATAGTTTTATGTAGGCAAAAGAGGCTGTTCCAAAGGTATAGAAAGTTGTAAGAAAAAGTGTTGTAGGTTTCTTACTTTTAGTCGAGAGTGACTATAGTTGAAGAAATTGTTGAGAACAAATCTCATTAATAAGATAACACAAGACCAAAAACAATGGAAATGTGCTGTATTATGGACTCATCCAACATACCTGCATTGATAAGAGATGGTACAACAAAGAGGATGAAGTGGAACAAGCCTGGTGACAACAATAACCTTAGTTCCACTATCATCCTCATTTGACAATCATTCATTTTTTAACATCCACTTTTCTATGCTTACATGGGTTGGACAAAGTTTATTGAGTTAGGTTTTCTATGTCTGGATGCCCTTCTTGTCACCAACCCTCACCTGTGTTCAAACAAGGTAATATTTTCCCATGGCCAAACATAATTTGGCAGAATATTCGAAATGAATGACACTGCTTGTATGACAGTGAAACTCATTTACAACTACCATGCAATGTCAAGAAAAGAAGAAACAAACATACATACACACACACACATACTTCTTAACCACACATCCATATATTCAGGCGTAGGAGTGGCTGTGTGGTAAGTAGCTTGCTTATGAACCACGTGGTTCCGGGTTCGGTCCCACTGCGTGGAACCTTGGGCAAGTGCCTTCTACTATAGCCTCGGGCCGACCAAAGCCTTGTGAGTGGATTTGGTAGACAGAAACTGAAAGAAGCCCATCGTATATATGTATATATATATATATGTGTGTGTGTGTCTGTGTTTGTCCCCCCAACATCGCTTGACAACCGATGCTGGTGTGCTTACTTCCCCGTAACTTAGCGGTTCAGCCAAAGAGAACGATAGAATAAGTACTAGGCTTACAAAGAATAAGTCCTGGGGTCGATTTGCTTGACAAAAGGCGGTGCTCCAGCATGGCCACAGTCAAATGACTGAAACAATTAAAAAAGAGAAAAAAAGAAATATTTATTTATTTATTCATTTATTTATTTATTTACTTATTGATTTTATATCACAAACTATGATCAAGGCATCATTGGTTATAGGTTTCCAACAGCCGGCCACTGCTTCATGATATTTCTAATAACAAAAGTGCCAAGGTAGCATCTCACTTGACACTGAACAAATATCACAAAAGACATCAATCAAAGGAAACTGTTTTAGTTGTATTTTGGCTTTTCTTTGATAATGTTCACATATTTCATCACAATATAGGCATAGGAGTGGCTGTGTGGTACGTAGGTTGCTTACCAACCACATGGTTCCGGGTTCACTCCCATTGCGTGGCATCTTGGGCAAGTGTCTCCTACTATAGCCTCAGGCCAACCAAAGCCTTGTGAGTGGATTTGGTAGACGAAAACTGAAAGACGCCCATCGTATATACATATATATGTGTGTTTGTGTGTCTGTGTTTGTCCTCCCAACATCGCTTGACAACCGATGCTGGTGTGTTTATGTACCCGTAACTTAGCAGTTCGGCAAAATAGACTGATAGAATAAGTACTAGGCTTACAAAGAATAAGTCCTGGGGGTCTATTTGCTCAACTAAAAAGGCGGTGCTCCAGCATGGCCACAGTCAAATGACTGAAACAAGTAAAAGAGTAAAAGAATCTATTGACAAAAGGTGTACAAATGCACAAGGTGTGTCTAAGTGTGCATTTGTATATGTGTATGTATGTATGTATGTATGTACGTATGTATCTATATATGTGCATACATACATATGTCTATGTGTGTGTGTATGCATACATAACAGCCATAATCCTATGGAAGTCACATGGTTCAATAAATCTATATTCACTTTTCATTCATCCTGAGTTTTTATGTTTTTATTTACACGCACACATGCATACATGTGTATGTGTGTGTGTGTGTATAAAACATATTTATATGCATATATATGTATGCATACATATATATATATGTAAACACAAAGAGAAAACACAACAACGCGAGGACGTGGAACAAATATAGTATTATTGGATGCTCAGGAAAGAAGGGAAGAAGGAGAGTTTATATATATATATTTATATATATATACACACACACATATATATTGGGTCATCCCATAAATAATGCAATTTTTTATACTTTTTATTTTTCAAAATTTAAATAAAGTTCCTTTTTCATCTAAAATATGCTCCCCTTCATTTTCTACAATGCTCTTCTATCTATCTAGTAGACTTATAAGGCCCCTCTTCCACGATGAAAAACATTCCTCCTGTACTGTTCTGACCCCCATCTACAGAATTAATATTTTTTCTGTCCAAATCATTTTGAAGACTGTGGAATATGGTGGGTGAAGTATTGTTTCCCATTCAACCTGCTCCAGCCTTTGGAATGTCATCCTTTCTGCATGTGGCTGAGCATTAATCCTGATGGAAGAACACCTTTCATCTTGAAACCAAAGATAATCATCTCCAGATGGCATGCAGGTGTCCATGAATGATGAATGACTAAATCCAAGCTTCTCTTCTAGTTTCTCAACAGTTACAATGGGATTTTGTTCTGTCAGGGTTTACAAAACATACTTATTGAGCTCTACAGATCTTCCAGGACGAAGTTTGTCTTCTAGGCTGTAATTTCCGGCTCGGAATTTGTGGAACCACCGTTGACACTGGCTTACACTTATTGTCCAATCCCCATATACTGCATTAATATTCCTCGCACTTTCCACTGCGTTGTTGCCTTTTGTTGAACTCATAAAGCAAAATATGCCAAATACGCTCCTTTGTTACTTCCATTATAGCTTTGAAAAAATAACTGTTAAAATTAAACTGCACTCTTCAAAACTTGTACGAAGAATAAGTACAAGGTAAAATTACTACCTGCTTTTATAGCAAGTTGATGCAGGTAGTTTATGGTATCCCCCTCCAGCTTTTAGTTCATGCAATTGAAAAAAAATGCATTATTTATGGGATGACTCAATACTTATATTTATATATATATATACGTACAAATATACATACATATGTACATACGCGCATACATACATACATAAACAAACATACACATACATACTTACTTGCACACACAGACACAGACAGATAGACAGACACACACATACACACATTGGACTTCTATACTGTTTCTGACTACCAAATTGCACTCACAAGGTATCAGTCAACTGGGCAACCTGAGGCTATAATCTGTGTGGGTGCAGTAGATTGAAACCTGGAACCATATGCTTGCAAAGCAAACCTCTTAATAGCACAATCATGCAATGACATCAACAAATGGTGTTTCCAATGGCACATAGATATCAAAATGCCAATAATCACAGAATTTGTTGTTGGAGCAAATACTTTGTAAGAGAAAGCACTTATTCTCTCCAGAGAGATTTTTTTTAAATGTTATATTCTAAATATGAAGGTCTGTTTAATCAACACGATTGCTTAACTTTTTAGCATTTGCATTATTCAGTCAAAAGTAATGCTTATTTATTCACATTGTTTTGAATTAATCATGCATTATCTTGTAGCTTTTAGAGTTTGATGAGGTAAGTGTTAATTTTTAGAATGATATTGTAGGGTTGGTGTGAAAGGCCACATCTGGCCAGCTTGAACATAAAACAAGTAGAATATTTTGGCTGGATATAACTGGTTTAAATGCAAAAAGGTTAAACAGTGAAAATAACTACGAGTATGCTGGTGAAAAAATATTATCTTCATAACTTGTAGAATTGGCAAAGTTGATTTTAACTGTCAGTCAAGTCCAGTTTTGGGAAGTACAGGAGTAAACAGAAAAACAAAAACTGGAAGCTAATTAGAAAATAAATGTTATTCATATAACAAAGTAAAGAAATTGTTTACCTCACTCTGATATACTAATATACTCATATGAATATGTTATTTATTTATTCATGCTAAAAATATATTTAAGCAAAATTCAAATGATACTGATAATTAATTAATTCTTCATCATCAACATAGCTATTTTAGCATCCACTTTTTCATACTCACATGGGTTTGATTTTATTGAGGCAGATTTTGTACAACCCAATGCTCCCTTCTTGCCACCAATCCTCACTTATTTCCAAGCAAGGTAATGTTTTCCCATAGCCAGACATATTTTCACAGAATTGCAAGTGAAGGACACTGCTTATGTTATGATGACGCTCATTTGCAGCTAGTGTATGATGTCAAGACAAGGAGACACAAATACATGCACACATCCATGTATATACATATGCAAGTATATGGTTTGTCTTCCATCATTTGAACAAAAGAGACCAATAGAATTAGCACCAGTTTAAAAAAAAAAACCCTCAGCAGTGACTAAAACCCTCTAAGGTGATACCCTAGGATGGCTACAATCCAATGACTGAAACAAGTAAAAGATAAAATATCTACCACATTTCACTAAGTAGTTAGTGAAATGTGGTGAATGGAAACTCTTGGAAAGCCTTTCAAAGAATGAAAGAATTAATACATTGTTCAGTGCAATGCCACCACCTAACTCTTAGGTGCTTTTTGCAGGGTTTACTGTTGGAAGCATTCAGGCCAGGTCTCTAGTTAGAAAATAACTTCTTCCTTACCTCTCAAGCAATCAACAGGTGCCCTGGAAAGAAGGTAGTGATAGGCTGCCTTTTCCCCTCTGAGTAAACCAGTAAAAGAAAAGGGGACAGAACAGAACATTGCATTATCTCTTATTCCAAGACTTCAGTCAACTCATCTTACTTTGGTTATCATCCTCTATTCTGTTTTTAAAATTTTAGACTTTAAACACCCATAGAAGGGATTTTTGTCAACTAATTACTTCAGTAATTTAGTTGATTGAAGTTCTCCAACTTCCTATTTTGCATATCATAATGACCCATGCTCTTGAAAATACAGATCTGCCTTATTTACTCAAAGTTTACTTAATGAATAACTTTATTTTATTATTTTATTATTATTATTATACTATTTTGAGTTACACAAAATGTGGAATGATGTGCAAAATTTACAAGGTTATCGATTTAAATCAGTGGTTCTTAACCTTTTTAATATCTGGGACAGATCCAAAACCTGTATTTTTTGTAGGGGTCACACCAAAAAATGTAAAACATAAGTTGATTAGAGAAAAATTTATTATATTTATAGATTATATTATATATTTATATATTATATTTATATTATATTTATAGAAGACAGTCGGGAGCCACTAGAAGTCTGCTTTAGGGTCCCGCATGGCCCTGGGGTCCGGTTGAGAACCATTGATTTAAGTCCTGTGAATGTCAATTTTCCTTTAGGTTCCATTTGATACAATAAGATACTTATTTGAAGGATAATACTATTCACCTATAACATTTTTTCCCCCACAGATAAAGTAAATCATTTCCAATAATTTTGTTTACTTATTTTGTTTTAATTGATTTTACAATAAGAGATACGTGGGCTAAAATCTCTCCAAAGGATCAAATGACTTGACATTTTTTAGATATAAATTTTTTGGAGAAAATAAGTAAATGAATGAATACGAAAATTGTGTATTATTAAAGGCGTACTGTATATGATTGCATCATTTATTTATTTTATTAAACACAAATCGACATGAAATATTTTCAAAAATTTCGCATCTCAAACATAAATTGAGATTATAATAGGTTTGTTATCTCTTTCTTTCATCCAATAAATAAAAGACAAGTTGAAGAAACGAGGCTAGACTTGTTCAAATTTCATTGGTCCATAAAGCTTTCGTGTTCATTTTTCATTGGTTAAAATAACGCCATTGGGATTCCCCTTCTTCAAAAGTTGTGGCTTGGCGTCGTTGTCAGGCCGGTGGAAAGGATACTGGGGGCTTGGGACATTGGCACACGAATCAACTGTACTTGTCATTCATTAAATTCTACAACATGCTAAAACAATTTACGTTTTTAGGAGTCCTTTGGATTGTCTTATGGTCTGGTAAGTAATTTATTTTAGATAATCGGCTACTGCATGTAATGTCTGCTTGTAGATATTTTTACTCTAACTTGTTCTTTTTTTTAATATATATATATAATAATTACGTTTGAAATAAGAAAAAGTCTATTTTCATTTTTCAAATGCATATAATAGATATTGGATTAATGAAATTGACATATTCTTAATGTATTACTGCTATTTACTTTCCGAAGCCTCAATGTAATTTCTCTCTGACTATTAAATAACATGCCCTGTTATGGTCAGATTTTTCGGTATGTCGGCATGATTGTATAGCGATGAGAGACCGAGTTACACATACATCAAACACTTTGTACATAAATTTTAGTCGTATCTCTTCAAGTATTCCAACGTTTCTCTTGTATTTTGAAGTATATAGTTTTAAATACTTGACTGAAAATATTCTTTGTGACAATGCCTAATTACATGCCTTCGCTTTACTTCAAACCTGCACCCTTATCGTATTACAATATCTGAAGCTTTAACATCATTCTATATATGTACTATTCTGGTGGTTGTGTGTGTGTGTATATATATATATATATATATATATATATATATAATATATATATATATATATATATATATATATATATAATCCAACGTATAAAGATATCTGAACTGTGCCGAAGTAATTTTCACAGTGTATGAAGAAAAAGATTTAAGGATTATAATAAATGAAATAATTTAAATTTGAAAGCTTATATTTGTATGAGATACAGAAGAGGTGAGTATATATGCTAGAAACGTAAGAAATGGTAAATAGAAACGGTCTATTGAAGGTTTTATGTAACTTTATTCACCTCTGGAGTAAGACCTCCAGGAGATAAAGATAATACCTTAGAAAACCAAATTCATACAAGGAAAGAAAAGATTGAGTTCATAAAAATTTGGAATAGTTTGACAAAAGCAGTGGTAAAGGCTAAAAACTATTTAAGATTGCCTAAATTTCTAACTGGACAAACGTTAGGAGCAATTCGAAATGAAATAGGTTAATTTTAAATAGAAGTAGTTCGGTTGGTGTGCCACCCATCGAAATTATCAAGAGTTGGGTGTAGAGGTTAGGTTCCTCAAAGAACATGGACTGGCAAACTACTGTAACTACTCAAAACTGACGCTAGACTTGTCTGCGTTCTCTCTGCCATCAAATTTATATTGGAAATCTTTATTAATCCTTTAAAAAAAAGAAAATTCTAGAAGACTGTGTGATGATTATCAAATGAAATCTTTTTTTCATTCCTATTACATGTAGAAATAATTTTTAAAATGTTTGCTTGTATATAGCGAATGACCAATTGTAAAAGTATGTATTCCATGGAAACGTCTAGATTGTCATAAAATCTTTTGATTTGTGGAGAGCAGTTTATTGATTTTGTTTTCGGTTTATTTTATTTTTTCCAGCTAGTTCTAATTACTATTTAAAATAGGATTTAGATTAAGAATATTAACATTTAACGTTTTTATTCCTAATTTAAGACCAAATATTTTAGTTTTACGTATTTCCTAGATCTACAGGACTAGTTTTTAAATTAGTGCAAGTTAACCAACTTCATAAAGTACCAATAAAAATTCACAAAATTATCGATTAAGGTGCACTTTGTTTATAAAATATTCCATTGGAGTAGTTCGTGTTGACAAAGCTTAAGTCTTTTGACATTTTCTGTGATCATAAGACTATAAATAGTGTTCATTTTCTGTTTAGTTTTAACTCCCTTGTTTCCCAGCCTCTGTAGGAAGAATTGGTAAGCCATAGTTCAGTTTGTATATGGAAAATCTTACTAGTTGAAGATTTCCATTAACAAGTGATGGAAATATATTTCATTTTTGCGGCATATTTGAATACCGCTTTAGAGTAACATTCCTCTCTGCCCAAAATAGTCTCCGATTCATATTAGGAAGCAAAAGATTAGTTCTATTGTTTTGAACTCGTGGTGCACTTATAAAAAAAAAAAAAAAATTAAAAAAAACCTTCCAACTTGACACGTTGGCTCTTATATTTTACGTCTTCATATTTTATCCCTCATTCATTGACTGTACCTGACAGCTCTCACATGATTAAGTAAAATAGCAAGTTCAACAACCTCAAACTTGTATATAATCCATGCAGTTAGTAAACAAAATCTCCCTCTAGTGGTTTTTTAAACACCTTGAAAACGCCTTTAAAAAACAAGGGAGATAAGTCAATATTAAATCGAAATTTTTGTAAAAAAAAAAAAAAAAGTATGAGTATATCTATTCCATAAGCTAACTGGTGAATGCAAAACGTGTTTTAGCCTTATTAGACCTCTTCATAAGTCAATGTTGTTGTTGGTGCTATTTTGTTTCTAGATTTTAAATACCAGTCTAATAAATTGCCTAGATAATCTATACGTTTTTTTTTTTAACTCGCTATACTTGCTACATACGAGATGTATTTGCATTTAATATGCAGAACGCTAAAGCATGCAAAAGTTAGTTCCTCATTAGCTAATACTGGTGACTGCGTTCTAATTATGTAAATTTAAATATTACTACCCGGTATATCGTCCAAATACTAAAACTGGATCACTGGAAATATTAATCTCAACTCCCTAATAGGAAATCAAACTACATAATGCTAAAATAGTTTCTGCACTACCATAGCTACTTTTTTGGCAACTTCCACTACTCGGTCTATTAGTTTTAACTTCTTTTTTTTTTTTTTTAAACAGTATATACATTTCGGGATATACTGAGATATTGTACTTGCATTCATGAATAGTAAACAGTTTTTCGTTTCGTTATTTTGATTGTCCAGTCTATTAGGTTGTATTATCAAAATCTTTCAAATATATTGAGTATTTTTATAGCTAGATATTCTCATTGCCTACGACGCTTCAACGTTTTTCGATTTAGTATGTCAAGGAAACTAAAATAGTAACAATGCTTCTTACAAATAGTATAGATTTTATATCGAATTGAATTAAATAAGATCTCATGAAACCATAACTTTTTTAAAAATAAAAAGAAACTTACGTGAATGAAGTAACTACTGGATCACTTAAATTTCTACTCCTTCGTAAACCTAATAATTCAAGTAACGATTTATAAAATTGATATTACTATTCTTAATTAGGATTTAAATGTGAAGTTTTTCAATTTAGCGTAGGAGTGGCTGTGCGGTAAGTAGCTTGCTTACCAATCACATGGTTCCAGGTTCAGTACCACTGCGTGGCACCTTGGGCAAGTGTCTTCTATTATAGCCTCGGGCCCACCAAAGCCCGTCGTATATATATGTTTGTGTGTCTGTTCCCCCCCCCCCCAACATCGCTTGACAACCGATGCTAGTGTGTTAAGGTCCCCGTAACTTAACGGTTCGGCAAAAGAGACCAATAGAATAAGTACTAGGCTTAAAAAGAATAAGTCCTGGGGGGCGATTTGCTCGATTAAAAGGCGGTGCTCCAGCATGGCCGCAGTCAAATGACTGAAACAAGTAAAAGAGTAAAGAGAGAGAGAATTTGAAATACTACTGATTGTGCTAAGGCTCATGATTTTGAAAGAATTTTGAAGGCACACCAGTCAACAAGAAATAGCCTTTTGTTGGCTATTATTTCAGTTGTAAAGTAAGTTATAGTTTGATAGTAATAGAATTATCAAATACTTGGCTTTTGATAAAGGTAATTATGAACTCTAATACGCCATCAGTTTCTTATTTGGAGACAAAAAAGATCAAAACAGTTATAAGATGGAAATCAGTTGGGTGGTTGTCTCCAGATAGTCTATGATTGTCTATTGTTTAAGGTTTACTGGAATTGTTGGCATGGCTTGGCTGTAAGAAAGTTATTGAAGTGTTTACAAGAGTTACTTTTAGTTAACTGACTGGCTCAGCAGTGAATGTGTTGACAACATAGCCAGAAAACATTGAGCTAATAAAGTGCTACCAAATGACAGTTGGTTGCAAATTTCCAATTCACTACCCCTACATTTGGACAGTTGGTGTTAATTACTAGTTAGACGATACTAAGATGTTTAGCTGTGTTTCCTTGCTCATGAGACCTGAAGACTCATACTTGACTGAACTAAGTCACCAACTGATTGGCTATTTATCATTTCAATATTTTAAAAGTCAGTTTTGCAACTGTAGATGGTTTATTTTTAAAATTTAGACGTCTGTAAATGTTTTGTTTGGTTCTTGCAATTAAGTCCACATAAATAAGGTCAAGATGGGGTTTTTGTTAGTCTCCAAAGCACATTGTTGTGAAAATTAAACATTATAAGAAAGTTGTAAGAACTTTGTAGTCAGTACTATTAGTGATTACACTGATAGAATCCAAATTGTAAATGGCCAAATATGAAAACCTTGAATTTCTTGGACATTAAACACTAATGATGATGAGTTGAAAGTTATAGATAGGCTTGTTAAAGTACCTGATTAATCCGGAGAAACACATAAAAGCAGGGTCTCTTGTGTGGAAAATATTTAATAAATTATTACCTTTTTGTATTAAGATTTCTTTTATGAATGCAACTACATATAATGCAGTTTAAAAGTGATACTGTGTTAGCGAACAATCTAAACAAGACTAGGTGCTTTAGTATGATTTGTTAGAGGCAATAGATGTTAGATTTGGATGCAAATAAACAAGCTTTGTTTATAGAGTAGGGTAGACTTTCACAATTCAAGATTTGATTTTTACTCAAATGACACAGTCAAGCTCATATCAAAATGCAAAAATACTCATTTAAAGATTTATGATTACAATAACATTTTAATTAGTTAAAACAATGAATAAAAGTTTAATATTGAAAATTGACAACTCCATTTATGGTTCTTGAGCTTTTCCATCAAAATTATAAAATTGGCAGAGAATAGATGAACTACATCACTTAAAAGGTATATAGTAAACCAGTTAACTTAACAATGTCAGGTTTTAATTTTTTGGTATTTTTTCAGAATGCTGGAATTCTATTTTCTTACATTGTTCTTATACTTTTGTTTTGTCATCTTTTTTTTATTTTTATTTCAATTAGCTTGCATCTCAGCTGCAGCAGCTAGTGATGAGACACCTGAAGCGGTTAGTGTGGAAGAAAGCATTGGAAAATCACAAGATGGTTCAAGAACAGATGATGAAGTGGTTAAAAGGTAACATACTGTCTTTTTTATGCTAGCTTGTGTATACTGGCTTTCAATAATTAATATTGAATTAGGCAGTGAGTTGGCACAATCGTTAAAATGCCAAGCAAAATACTTAGTCGCATTTCATCTGTTACATTCTGAGTTCAAATTCCACCAAGGCCAACTTTGCCTTTTATCCTTTCAAGGTTAATAAGTGCCAGTTGAGCCCCCTCATTAAATTGCAGGCCTTGAGCCAAAATTTGAAATCAGTATTGAAGTCATGGATTTTTTATCATTTGATATATTTTTTCTACCACAAAACACTTCAAGCTAATGAAGAATTTCATTTTTATTTCCTTTGTATCTTCACACTATAGAATAATATTAAAATTGAGATATTAACCAAATGGATGTTGAAGTTTATGCCAGATCTAAATATGAATGCATTTCTAGTGAGACTATTCCAAAAGAAGTAACTGGCAAATAACAACTTATTTTATGTAATTTGTAAAATTTTACAACTTTTTTTTTTTTTTTTTTTTTTGTAACTATAGAGAGGAGGAAGCAATTAAGCTTGATGGTTTAAATGTTGCTCAAATGAAAGAACTACGAGATAAAGCAGAAAAACATGCATTCCAGGCTGAAGTAAATCGAATGATGAAGCTTATTGTAAACTCTTTATATAAAAATAAGGAGGTTAGTATATACTATTGCTCTTTTGTTTCTTTGAAGATTTCAGTCATTTTGGTTGCTTCTTTTATCCTAAATGCTACCTTCACAAAAGTTTGAACATTTTTTTAATTTTTCATAGATCTTTCTTCGAGAACTTATCTCTAATGCATCTGATGCATTGGATAAAATAAGATTCCTGGCTGTTACTGATCAGAATGCACTTGCAGCCACTGAAGAACTGAGCATAAAGATAAAGGTATGTTCAATTTAAATACTTTTTCTGCTATCAAAACTCATTTTTGGTAAATTATCATTTTTCTTTTTTTAATCAAATTTAAATATAAAACCACTTAGCTTAAATATTATTAGGTTGCATATTGCCACGAGTTTAATGGCTGTAGCTGTTAATGTCTTACTTAGTAAAACAATTCCTCCAAGACAATATATTTTGAGCCCAATGCATGATTGAAACTCGGTCATGAATTAGCATCATCGTTTAACATCCATTTTCCATGCTGTACAAGGTCCCCAGTCATCTGTTTATTCCTGGTTTCTACAGCTGGATGACCCTTCTAACACCAACCACTTTACAGAGGTGTACCAGGTGTTTTTCATGTGCCATCAGCACAGGTGCTCTGAATGTGACACCGGCAATGACCATATTTCACTTAGCTTGATGTCTTCTCAAGCACAGTAAATTGCCAAAAGTCTTCCTGGGTCTACCCCTTTCGCAGGTTCCCTCCATAATTAGAAATCAGCACTTTATGCAGCTGTCCTCCTCCATACACATCACGTGACCACACCAGTGCAGTCTTCTCTCTCGCATGTTACATCTAATGCTTCTTATACACAATTTTTTCTTAAAATGCTTAAACTTTGTTGCACATCCGGCAGAGCATGTTGGCTTCACTTCTTTCAAGCCTTTGCATGTCCTCTGCAATCGCAGCCCATGACTGTTCATACACAAGCATCATAGTCTGCCTTTCACTCTGAGGGAAAGACCCTTTATTACCAACAAAGGTAGCAACTCTCTGAACTTTCTACCTTGAATTCATTACTATACTTGTTGATAACCTTCACCTTACTGATAGCATCTTTGTACATAGCTTGTACAGCTCTCACTAACTATGTATCTATCCCTAGCTTCCACATTGACCACAAAATTAGGGAATGGAAGACTCTGTCAAAGGCTTTCTTTGTGTTGACAAAAGCCAAGTACAGAGGTTTATTTTTGGTGAAATACACCAGTCATTGGGTATGAGTCCCTTATGGACAACCTGATTAACTATAAGCTTCCAGACCTTTCTTTTCAAGACTGGTTTGTGTCTTGGCGTTCTTCTAGCCCGAAGTTTGAAGTCACTAACAACTAACCTATGTTGAATGGGTACACTCATGCAGTTGCCTTACCAGGTGGTACTTCTCTCTGGCACAAAGCCAAACTGCATCTCATCTAGACTCCCTTCCTAATTTATTGAGCTATGATCCTCTGTAGCTATTATCTGGTCCAGTAATTTGCTACCTCTACTTATTTCTAAGGTGTCACCATTATGTTTGTAGCGGTTGACTATAATGCTGCTCCACTATTCATTAGGTATGACTCCATCATGAACAACCTTATTAACTATAAGCTTCCAGACCTTTTTTTTCAAGACTGGTTTGCTTCTTGACATCCTTCTAACCTGAAGTTTGAAGTCACTAACGACTAACCTATGTTGATGGGGTGTACTCTTCACCTGGGAAGCATTTTGCATTTACAAGCAACCATCTTTCCTGCTTTCTGGTGAGAATATAATTAATCTAGCTTGTATGGCCACCAGATTGATATGTGAACAGGTGACTGACTGGTTTCCTGAAGTTAGCATTGCAAATCATCAGGTCATTTGCATCAGAGAAGTCCAACAACCTAGTTCCCTCCACTGTGGATAGCTTCCATGTACCCCATGAAAGTCACCTGGATACTGCCCAACATGCCCATTGAAGTCATTGGCCATGGAGAGAAGGCCAATATTATTTGTCAATGAGGTAGTCTGCAAAGGGTGTCATAAAATTGATTTTTCTGTTCATTTGGCAGCCCTGGTTGAGGAGTGTAGGCAGAAACGATAGTTACTATTCCATATATTAATATCGTTACTGTCACTTGTAAGGATAATGTCTTGTATTTGGTTACATCCCTTTGTTACAAGTTGAAAGTCCAAGTTCTATGTCTTTCATTCTTCCAGAGATTAATTTGACAGACTATTCTTACAACTCATTCTCAGTCATTTGAAATAGCATGTGCAAAAGTGACATAATCTACACATGATCTGAAGTTAGAAACATTAGATATTCTAAGCACTCAGTCTACTTAATAGACTAACATATCATTTAACATCCCTTTTATTCATTTGTGATTTAGTTGGGATGTCACTTTGTAGTGTCTAACCCCAACTCTTGGTGCATGCTGGTGGGAAAAATATAGAGCACTGCAGTTCTGGAGGAAAATTTAAGTGTATAGTGAGGGATGTCTCTGGTGGGGTAGTAAAAGCAGGTTATATGCAGTTTGCCAGTTCAGAAGAGTATTTGTAGTGTATTGATGAGTTTTTGCAAATCTGCCATAGTCTTTTCATACGAAGTTAATAACATATATCTGTAAAATACTATGATTCAAGCAACAATGTCATCCGCTGTTTTCTATATGTTACTTTTTCTTAAGTGTTAATTTTCATTGATAAATTTTAATATTATCTATTTGTATTGAATATGAAGGTAGTTAAATTATTACTTTTCTGTTCTAATAAAGCATGGCAGCTAGCTGTCAATGAAATATGAAGGCATTTATTATACTGGCAACTTAAAGATACTATGGCATAAAATGTTTTTTGAGTATTCAGTTGGAATATTTATTTGAAAAGAATTTTGACTGATTAATATCCATGAAATATTAACTTTTTAAAAATATTTCTCTTTTTAGGCTGATAAAGAAAATCACATACTTCATATAACAGACACTGGCATTGGAATGACTAAAAGTGATTTAGTCAACAATTTAGGAACTATTGCCAAATCTGGTACAAGTGAATTTCTGAAAAAGCTAGATACATCTGGAAGTACAGAAATGAGTGATTTGATTGGTCAATTTGGTGTTGGTTTCTATTCAACTTTCCTTGGTAAGTCTTAGGTTTATGCATTTGTTCCAAGTATAAACAAATTGGTCTCTAAGCATGATCCTTATATTGCAAATATAGGAATCTTTAACTTCCTACAACTTTACACATAAATCTGAAGAGATTTAGATAAATCTCTAGACATAAGGGCTTCCGGGTGTAGTAACCTTGCTAAATCATATTGGAGCCTGGTGCAGCCTCCCAGCTTGCCAGACCTCAGTCAAACTTCCCAACCCATGCCAGCATGGAAAGTAGACATTAAACAATGATGATTGTATCTGTGTCTTTGTGTTTGTCCCCCACCACCACTTGTTGGTGGGTTTGTGTCTCCATAACTTGGCGGTTCGGCAATGAGTACCAGGCTTAAAAATTAAGTACTGGGATCGACCCCCCCCCCCCCCAATCTAAAAATTCAAGGTGGTGCTCCAGCATGGCTGCAGTCTAGTGACTGAAACGAGTAAAAGATAAGATATATCAACTCTAAAATAATTTCTGCTATAAGATAACCACATTACAAATTCACTGTGTGTGTGTGTGTGTGTATTATCCGAAGTATACAGTATTATACATCCATTTTGGCCAATGTTTGGTCTTGCACTAGGGATTCAACCCTACACTCTTCAGAAGTAGCCAATATGGAACGAAATATGGCAACTGCTCTCTATTCCACCTCTGATGAGTGTAGGATTATGTAATCAGACCATTACCTAACACTCCATTTGGTCCCTAGTGCGAAACCAGTCGATAAGATCAGCCGCAGTACAGTATAATATTGTACACTTAGGGTAATATACCCACTCTATTGACAAATATACGAGTGCATTTTTCCTGGCTTATGAACTCTTAGACAACTTACGCACACATACATGTATATGGTTAGCATTTCTTTATCAAACTTCCATTATTATGGCATGTGTTGAAGAGCCACTTAGGCCCATATTTTATAAATTGTGGTGCAGCCCCAATATTGAGCCTTCTCCTTCACTATTCCTGTCTTTCACCTATGTTTTGCTAGCAGTTTAGTTCTAACTCCCATTTTAATGTATATAATTCACCCTTTAATCTCCCTCAACATGACACCAATGTCATTAACAAGCAACATGGACACCTCACTTCACGCACATATTGCTATGAACAGACTTCAAATACATCTTTCAATGTGAACATAAAAAAGAAATAGTTACTTCAACAGCACCGAGAGGCATTCATTATATGCATCAAAAGAAGTTTCATAAACCATGTGTCAATGCAATACAAAATATCAACCTCAAATCTAATGGCCTTCTCACATACAAAATTGCCAAAAGCTGCATCCTCAAATTTAAGCTTCATTTTCAGGGCCAAAAATTACTTCAGCTTTGATCAATTAATCTCTATAAACCTCAAGTCATACTAAAGAACTGTTCACATGTGTGATATAATGCAGCTGCTCTCATGCACATCTAATTAGCCATATCCTGTATATGATTACTAAACTTGCAAAAAAAATTATAGCCAAATTTCTCTCAAATCAGTTTAAAGGTACATTGGACAATGTAAACTTTGAAAGACGAAATGGCAATAGTTAGAATTGGAAAGCTTTTAATCATGGGTTTGCTTCGTAAGAACTAAGCTATGCGTCGCAAGAAACACTCTAGAGCCATGCCCAAAAGCAGGTCACTTGAGGCAAATATTCACCAAATCATTTACTCTCTTCCATCATTATTATAGTAGCCTCTAGTTCTCTGGATTAGTAACTGGATACCATCTACTCCAGCATGACTACTTCCTCTTGTCTTTATTTCCTTTTGCTAACTAATCTGATACCAATCACTGCAAGCACTTGCGTCTTTGCCATTGAAAGACAACTGTTCAAACTAAACAACCACATAAGTCTCTTGACAGTCTAGGTGTCATGGGTACAGTTCTGCTTATGCTGGGTAGCTGATTAAAAACTTAACTTTTACTCCCAACATACCTTTTGCTCTTATATCTTTTTAGACAATCTTTCTCATTTCACTGACATTAACTCGTGTTTTTTATATGCATCCAAAAAAAAACACATTGATCCAACCTAGCCACTAAGAATCTAAATATGTGAACATGATGACATAATTCCTTCTTACATACTAGATATGTCTGTCCATGTTGAAAGACTGCTGTTATCTTAGTTCTTGTGGTATGAAGTTAATGATTTCTCCAAATCCTATTTCAAAGTCTATTATATGTGTAATTTAACTCTAGAGTTGAAAAATGTAATTTACTAAAAATGTCTTCATGCTCTTTGCAGTTCTTCTCTGAATATATCATTTTAATTCGTGCCAGTGGCACATAAAAAGCACCATTCGAGCATGGTCGTTGACAGTGCCACCTGACTGGCTCCCATGCTAGTAGCACGTAAAAAGCACCATTCATGGTCAATGCCAGTACTGCCTGATTGGCTCTTGTGCTGGTAAGATGTAAAAAGCACCCATTACACTCTGAGTGGTTGGAGTTAGGAAGGGCATCCAGTAGTAGAAACTTTGCCAGATCGGATTGGAACCTGGTACAGCCTTCTGGCTTGCCAGCCCTCAGTCAAACTATCCAACCCATGCTAGCATGGAAAGTGTATGTTAAATGATGATGGTGATGTATCTAATTTAAAACTAAGAAAGTTAGGCCCTAATAAACAGGCATATGTAGTTTATTTTAACATGGGATAGTATCATTTATATTTAAAATTCCTACTACATGCCATTATACACATTTTTCAATGTTGGTATGGGTTGGCCAGACCTGTTTCAGTAGTCTTGTCACTTGTTACAGTCCCTCATTAACTAATCAACCAATCTATATGAATACTTTAAAACACTAATTTTGTATCATAACAACTGAAGCAATCTCCAACAGGCTGATATCAAAAAAGGTTAAAGAAACCATGGTAATTTATGCAAGGGCTGTGATAGCAGAAATATTACTTTGCAATATTTATCTTTATGTTCCAAGTTCAAATCAAAGCCCAGCTTCATCTTTCATCCTTCTTGGGTTGATAAAGTGCTGGTCAGTTACTGTGATTGATTTTATTAAATAAACCTTCCATCCAAAATATTTGGTCTTGTCTCTGTTTAAAATGACTAAAGCTTAAATTTTACTGTACTAAAATGTTTAAAGAAATTGAAATTCATATATGTATCAAAACCATTTAAATTTGATTTCAGTTGCCGACAAAGTAATGGTTACTTCCAAGCATAATGACGATGACCAATATATTTGGGAATCTGATTCAGACTCTTTCCAAGTATCAAAAGATCCACGTGGCACTACTCTTGCTCGAGGAACTACTATTAGGTATGTCCAGTATAATTAATTCCTTTCTATTTTATAGTTTTCATTTTGTCTGGAGCGTGCAACTTCTGGTGTTTGTAAAATTTTTTTTTTTTTTTGTTCTCTCTCTTTAATGTTATTTCATTTTTAATTCCATTGTAGCTTCTTGAATGTAAAGTCTCTTGTAACTAAGTATCAAGTATCTTGTTTTATGAGATAGATTTTCTCTTCTGAGAAGAGCTTTTCTCTTTTCAGAACTTAAGAACTTCTATAAATTTTTCAGTCAGTAAAACTTTTTTTTTGTTTGTTAGTGTTGTTGGCCTCACTTAGTAGTTTTCTTTAAGTTTATCTCATGGAAACTTCTAACAATGTTCCATTTTGGAGAAGAGCAACTTCACTGGACCCTTGTAGCTACAGTCATATTGCTTTGTATTCAAATTCGCAAAGATGATAAAAACAGCTTTGAAAAATTACCTTCCATCACTTCATCTCTTTCCTTTCACACTGACAATTCATAAAATTCCTGTACAGTTACACTTTAGCAATGATATTGCCATTGAGACCAGCAAAGCATAGTGTCTGGCTTGAGATTTGATACTCAATTGTACATCAGTGAGTTCTATTCAACTTTCATCTCTTGGATGAGTTTTCTGTCAGACTACTTCATTACAATGTACATTGATGGGCTTTCTCTAACCCACACTTATTCATTCTTACAATGAATCAGCTGAATATAATATATATTTTTGAATCTGTTACAAAGATGTTTTCAGTAACAAAAATGTAATGGTATTTTTAAATTTTGTTTAGCTTGCATCTGAAAGAAGAAGCTCATGATTATCTTGAAGAAAATACATTGAAAGACCTAATTAAGAAATACAGCCAGTTCATCAATTTCAACATTTACCTTTGGACCAGCAAGGTACACAAATTTTTAATGTTTAATTTTATATTAATTTTTTTTCCATACAAAAATTGAATGATGCCTTTAGCCTGAATTGTAAAATACTGAATTGTAAAATACTGTCAATGTAATTGTATTATAGACAGAGAAAGTTGAAGAACCAGTTGAAGATGAAGAGGAGAAGCCAGCTGAAGAAAAAGAGGAAGATGAAGAAGAGGAGGGTAAAGTTGAAGAAGAAAAGGAAGAAAAACCAAAAACAAAAACTGTTGAAAAAACTACATGGGACTGGGAATTACTAAATAGTGTAAAACCCATCTGGACTAGAAAGTGAGTATCTTTTTAATTCGCTGCTTTTAATGTTAGAAAAAATGTAGTAGTTTCTACAGATTTTGTATTTTTTAAATTTCAGACCCAATGAAATAACTGATGATGAATATAATGCCTTTTACAAGTCTATTAGCTCTGATTTCACTCCACCCATGGCTAAAATTCATTTCACTGCAGAAGGTGAAGTCACATTTAAATCCATCTTATATGTGCCCAAAGTTTCTCCAAGTGATACTTTCAACAATTATGGAAAGAAAGCTGACCGTATTAAGGTAAGTTTAAACTCTTTTTCAAACCGTTTGTATATATGCATGTTGTGCATTTATTCATATACCTGATTAATCTTTTAAAACTTTTTTTTTGAATAGATGTATGTTCGTCGAGTTTTCATTACTGATGATTTTGAAGATATGATGCCAAAATACTTAAACTTTGTCTCAGGAGTGGTAAGTGTATTTATTTTTTTTCATTAATCAACACTAAATATTTTACTCCTTTTCATTAATTTCATTTAAATGTCTGCATGAATGATAGCGCACTTGCATTTAATGATTCTGCAAAGAAAGAGGCTTGGAAATGCAATTATGAAAGACTGCTGAACATGGAGAATGAGTGGGAGGAGGAGAGTTTGCCAAATGTTGGTCCAGTTGAGGAACCAGCTATCTGAACCAACAGTACCTTGGTAGATAAAGCAATTAAGGATATGAAGACAGGGAAATCCCCAGCCCACCCATCAAGAATCACCACTGAGATGCTTAAAATATCTGGTGTGCATTAGTCTAGTCACCCATATTGTAAATCAGGTGGTTCACAAAGGAGTCGTACCCAGTGACTGGTGTAGTAGCAGCTGCTACAAAGGTAAAGGTAATGCCTTAGATAGAAATAATTATAGAGGTATCAAATTGCTGGATTAGGTGATGAAAGTTATGAAGAGGTCATAGCCCAAATAATGCGGGAGAGTCTTGATGAGATGCAATTTGGTTTTGTGCAAGGGAGAATCGCCACTGAAGCTATATTTCTGGTAAAGCAGCTGCAGGAGAAATACATAGCCAAAGATAAACCTTTGTACCTGGCTTTTGTTGACTTGGAGAAAGCCTTTGACAGGGTCCCCCAATACCTTATCTGGTGGTCAATGCAGAAACTAGGGATAGGTGAGTGGTTGGTGAGAGCCATACAAGCCATGTACAGGAATGCTACCAGTGCAATGAGGGTTGGCAAAGAATTCAGGATACAAGATGGGTTCACCAAGGATTGGTCCTCAGACCCCATGTTCATCATAGTCCTCTAGGCAATAACAGAGGAATTTAAGATAGGCTGCCCCTGGGAGCTCTTTTATACTGATGACCTTGTTCTTACAGCTGAATCACTAACAGAACTAAAGAAGTTTCAAGTATGGAAGCAAGGTCTAGAATCGAAGGGCCTTAGAGTTAACCTAGCAAAAAAACAGTGAGCAAGGAAGGCAGACAATCACAAATCCCTTCTGGTAGATGGCCCTGCTCAATCTGTAGAGAAGGTGTGTGTAGGTAGAAACTCCATAAGATGTACCCAGTGTAAGCTTTGGACATATAAGAGGTGCAGTAATTATCAGAAGGTTAACAGGGAAAATAGCTTTTGTGTGTGGAAGATGTATAGGTAAAATAACACTGAAAATGTACAGAAAATAGACTCGGCTGTCAGCTGAGTAAGCTAGTGGTAGTAGATAGCTTCCGTTATCTAGGTGACCAAGTTAGTAGCAAAGAGCATAGTTCCAAGAGCATAGTTGTAAGAATAAGAATAGGTTGGGCAAAGTTTAGAGAGCTCCTACCTCAGCTGGCAACAAAGGGCCTCTCCCTCAGTAAAAGGCAGATTGTATGATGCCTGTATGTGAAACATGGGCTGTGACATGCATAGGCTTGAAAGAAATGAAGCCAGTATATTTCACTGGATGTGCTAAGTAAGTGTGCATGTTTGATAGTGTAAGCATCTTGAGAGAAAGGTTGGGCATAAGAGGCATCAGATGTGGTGTGCAAGATAGACGACTGTGCTGGTATGGTCATGTGATATGTATGGACAAAGACAGCTGTGTAAAGAAGTGATCTCTAACTATAGAGAGACCCTGTAGTAGAAGTAGACCTAGAAAAATGTGGCACAAGGTAGTGAAGCATGATCTCTGAACTTTGGTCCTCACAGAGGCAATGACTAGTGACTGAGACCTTTGGTGATATTTTGTGCTTGATAAGACCTGCCAAGTGAAATTATAGTTGTGGCTGATGCTGGTATTGTGTAACTGGCACGTTAGGCCTCACAGAGGCAAAGTGTCCAATGCTGATGGCACATGAAAAGCTTCTTTTGAGTGTTGGGCTCCTCAGAGGTAATGACCAAGACCTTTGGTATTGTCGTGCTGGAGAAGACTCATCAAGCCAAGTATAATTGCAGTCATGGCAGATACTCGTGGCACGTAAAAGCACCCATTACCCTCTCGGAGTGGTTGGCATTAGGAAGGGCATCCAGCTGTAGAAACCATGCCAAATCTGACTGGGGTCTGGTGCAGCTTTTCAGCTTGCCAGCCCTGGTCAAATCATCCAACCCATACTAGCATGGACAACAGACGCTAAATGATGATGAATACTAAATGGTTCTTTTTTTCCTTTTGTCTAGAAATTGTGACTTCTTTGTTACAGGTCGACTCAGATGATCTCCCATTGAATGTATCACGAGAAACATTACAACAGCATAAACTTCTTAAAGTCATCAAAAAAAAACTTGTTCGTAAGACATTGGACATGATTAAGAAAATTGACAAAGAAGAATTTGCAAGCTTCTGGAAAGAGTACAGCACAAAGTAAGCCAATATGTCAGATTTTCACAATTATCTGCCTAGATACTATGTTTTCATAAGTTTAAGAAGTATAAAACACTAAAGTACCCTAAAATCATGCTACCAGTACTACAGAGGTTGCATGTGACATGTGTGAAGGCACTCATCTCCCCTGGATGGAGTTATTAATGCTTAGACATCTCAGTTTTTGGCAAAGTTTTACAAATAGACTTACATGAAGTAAATCTGTTGCAGCAAGAAGCCTATTTTCCCAGCTCTTTAGTGGCAGGTTGTGGTTGCTGGGTATGAAGATGTCTATGGTAGATGGGAAAAGGTGGTTGACAGGACAACTTATCCTAGACTAGCACAAGTTTTATGGGTATATCAGCTGTTAGGTTTCTCTCTACTTACCCAAAGGTTCAGTTTAAGAGAGAAGTAAATCTGTATAGACCATTAGCACTAAATGGACAAAATGTTAAATATAACTGAACGCATATATGAATATTGCAAAGACATTTTATATTTTTGAGAATGCATTTTTTGCAGAACCTCCACTATCTCATAATATCTTTAAATAATGGTTTTCTGCTTGCACACTTCAAATTCTTCTCCATTTGTGTCTGTCAGCCTTCCTATGCACCTACTTTTAATATTTGTGCATCTATGTACTTTTCAAAACCTCTGGTGGAATGACTGACTACTTTCCTCTCTCTTTTTCCAAGCAGAACTACTTTCTCTTAGTTAATCATGTTGATACTGATATTGCTCCTAGAAAAGGCCATGGCAGTAAAACTTGATCAATTTACAATTGACCTGTTTTTTTTGTTTTTGTTTTTTTTTCTGCCAATCTTCCTCATGATTGAGAGAAGCAGGAACACTCAATGAAAATAGCAAAAGATGTTGTTGGTGTTATCATATAATTTGATTGCTGTTGAGGATTATAGTAGAATTACTTTTAATAGTTTTGGTTACATATTTATACATAGTTTATGAAATGTTTTATATTTTGTTATACAAAATTTACCATAAACCTTTTTAGCATCAAGCTTGGAGTGATTGAAGATCCATCTAACAGGACTAGACTTGCTAAACTTCTACGATTTTATTCTTCCAATTCTGAAACTGAACAAACAAGTTTAGCTGAATATGTGGAAAGAATGAAAGAAAAACAAACAGCTATTTATTTTGTGGCTGGAACATCACAGAAGGAGGTAAGGAAAACCTTTATTATTATTATTTAAATGTATGCATGAAGATTTGATATATAAATGGTGGGAGATAATGGACAAAGATTTTTGATATGATCAATTTCTTTGGGATTATAAGAATTAACTGTTTAGACGCCAATATCCTTGAAACTGACCACAATAAAAAAGAAAATTGTCAATTTGAAGTGTTCATATTTATATTGCAACCATCTATCTTTCAATTTGTTTTAGACATCAGCTTAATGAAAAGACTATTTTATTAAATTTCTCCAAATTCTTTTCAAAATTAAAATGCAAGCAGTGCATTTCATTAGAAATAGTGTGGTAACAAAAGGGTTGAGTTCTCAATGAAACAAAAGACTTTTCTTATTGTATTTCTATACCTGCCTTCCTTGCTGGCATGGAAAATAATTTCATTTGCAGAGGACTTAATCTCACCCCTCACTCTTGGTATACTTAGGTGTTAATTCAATGTTCTATATTTTTGTCTAATATAAGTAGTGCACACAACATTGTTGCCTAATTTTAGGTTATTCCTGATCAACTACACCTGCAATAAAAGGGATATAAAATTTCTTCTGCTGTTTCTAGCAAGTGATTCTGTTGAGGCTTTTCACTCAACTAGGCAATGTTGTGGCAAACTAGTCATATTGCATTCACTTGACAGCAGCATATCCTGTTATAATCTGTTTTGCTATGAAAGCAAGCAAACTACATATTAGTTTTGTATAGAAACTCTTTGTATAAATACTCTAACTTTGATTTGTACATAGAATTCCACAAAGGTATTTCTTAACTTAATGTATTTGCACATACCATTGTCTTGCTGAAAAACTCTGATAAATCATTAAATTTCTGCTAAATCTCATTTAATCTTTTAGTTAGAAATATACATATTAGAGCTTAGCTTTTTTTTTCTTTCTTTCTGATGAACAATATTTAAATTGTTTAAAATATGTAAAGGCCAGATTCATTTAACTCTGTCGTTTGTGTGAAATCATTGATGCAATCTAGAAAAGTCTGCTGGTTCTTTTATTGTTTGAATCAAATATTCTGTCATAGTTATCTACAAACGTGAATACAGGATGAAAAATACCTAAAGTTTTGATATGAAAATTGAACAACCTATTTTTGTTTCAGGTGAAAAATTCACCTTTTGTGGAGCGACTACTTAAGAAAGGTTATGAAGTACTCTATCTAATAGAGCCTGTTGATGAATACTGCATTCAAGCTTTACCAGAATTTGAAGGCAAAAAATTCCAAAACGTTGCCAAAGAAGGTTTATCTCTTTCTGATTCTGAAAATGCTAAGGAAAAGAAAGAAAGTTTAGAAAAAGAATATGAACCCCTACTGAAATGGTTGAAAGATGATGCATTGAGCAATCAGGTAAATTTTTATCTAAAGTTTTGGACTTTCTTCTCATAGGGAAATATAGGGAATGGTTCAATGGATTCAGTCATCAGAATGCAGCCATGCTGGGGCACTCAACACCAGTACTTATTTTGCTTTTTTAAAGCCTTATGTTTATTCTATTGGACTATTTTTGCTCAACCAATAAGTTACAGGGACACAACAGTGGTTGTCAAGCAGTGGTAGAGGAACAAATACATACACACACTCTCATTATGCATATATGTATATATTTCCTTTAAGTTCATTTATGGGAAACACAAAAACTATTTTATTATACCGGCTTCAGCCTAATGATACCAAATGGCAGTACCAGTTTTTTAGGGTCTCACCAAGCTGTGCTGATATAATGTAGGATAAATATTTATAAATTCCATCCATGGATTATTATTACTATATACACAATGGGTTTCATTTAATTTCCATTGACCAAATCCACTCATAAGGCTTTGGTCAGCCTGAGGCTATAGTAGATATTTGCTCAAGGTGCCATCCAGTGGGACTGAACCTGGAACCATGCAGTTCTTATTCCTTTATTGCCCACATGGCGCTAAACATACAGGGGACAAACAAGGACATACAAAGAGATTAAGTTGATTGCATTGACCCCAGTGCATAACCGGTACTTATTTAATCGACCCCAAAAGGATGAAAGGCAAAGTCGACCTTGGTTGAATTTGAACTCAGAACGTAATGGCAAATGAAATACAGCTAAGCATTTCACCTGGCATGCTAACATTTCTGCCAGCTCACTGCCTTTATGCAGTTGGGAAGCAAGCTTCTTACCACACAGCCACGCCTGCACCTATAATGTTGAAAATCTTTTTGAAATATTTTCAAAATAATTTAGCTTATATATAAGAGCTTTCTTTTTAAGGTATTTTGACTTCTATTTTTCTTTGTCAGATTGAAAAAGCTACAGTTTCTGAAAGATTGTCTTCCTCCCCGTGTGCCTTGATTGCTAGTCAATATGGTTGGTCTGGCAACATGGAAAGAATTATGAGAGCCCAAGCCTATGCCAAAGCTAAAGATTCATCACAGGAGTAAGTTGCAAAAGGATTTTAAATTGGCACTTTTATAAATTACTTTGCAAATATTTTTAGTGTCCTTTGTCTCAGTTTTCAGTTGTATTAAATACAATCTAAACCTTAAATATCTTTAGTTCTTTGACACTAATATATATCTCATGATCAATCAGATATTTCATGCAAGTGTGGGAGCCATCTATTTGAGGTTTTGTAAATAGAGGTATCAAACATAATGAATATAAATTTAATAATTTGAGTGAGAAATGAGAACTTACGTTAGTGTTTTCCTTTAGACATTTAGTGTTTTTGAAACGATTACAACCTGGAACGTATCCAGACTAGTCAGCTTTGATTTAACAAGTATACTTATGCATTATACTGCTACTAGCCTGTTATAATTACTTGAGGCAACAATAAGTGTAGCTATTTTAAATATCTAATTAACATTTATTTCAATATGAGAATTTTTTTTCCAGCTATTTTGCTAACCAGAAAAGAACACTTGAAATAAATCCCAGACACAAGCTTATCAAAATGTTGAAAGAAAAAGTTGAGGTAAGTTTATTTGTATTAAAGTTAAAATGTGTGCAAGATGTTAAATTTTATTTTGCAGACTCCTTTAGTCTCACCAAGGGTTTGAGAGTCATTCTAGTGCTGGTGGTACAACAATAAAAATTTAAATCACCCAGTATACTCTGTAAAGTGGTTTGAGTTAAGGAAACCAGCTGTAGAAACCATGCTGCAATAGATGTCTCGAATGAGACATGATCTTCTGACCCATCTAAAATAGCTGTAATGCCAATAAAAATTGATGCAAATTTTGTTAAATGGCCTACCCCCATGCAAGTTGGTGATAAAAGTATGAATGAAGGTTAACACAATATTTTATTTAGCCTGTTCTATTCATCTCAGCTTGATATTAACAAGTGGTGTAAGCTGAAGTGAGTTATGAAACAAGTAGAGGCTGTTATAGCAACTTTTAGTGAGTCATCCTAACACTTATGGCTATTCTTCAATAAGATTTGAATTCAAATATTTTCATCCAACCTATATATTGCATAAAACACAAAATTATGGATACAAAATCAGTCCTACAATGTTGCTGCTGCATTCACTATTTGGATCCATGTTTTTAGGGCTCAATTTCTTCATTCTAGCTCTTTTTGCTGTACATTTACTATTTTGTCATACACGCTCTTTGTATAGATTGTACAACACTACAGTTCACATCAGTTGCAATTACCATGCAAATCACATTAAGACCCAGTCATTTCAACAGTTGTCCCTTCTCCTAAACTTCCTTTATTTAACCACATTCAATGCATTCACTTCTCTTTATTTTCAGAGTAATAAAGATGATCCAACAGCCAAAGATCTAGCTGTCATACTTTTTGAAACAGCAACTATGAGATCAGGTTATTTAGTTCCTGATACTGCTGGTTTTGCTGGTAGAGTAGAGAGAATGCTTCGATTGAGTTTGAATATTGACGGTGAAGATATGGTAAGTTCATTTAACTCACATGTTTATGAATCGCTCTCTTGTTCCATTTGTTTTTCCATGTTAGCATAGGTTAGAAAAATATATTGAAACCCTGTTTTACAGACATACCCTTCCTGTTAATTCTTACCTGTATTTCACACATCTTTGAAGATGTGAAGTTAGCGGACAATTTGTTTACATACCTAACACTACCACAACTCGTACATAGCTAGTCTTTCATCACATGCAAATGTAAGCAAACACGCATTTGTATGTATGTATTTGATATCTATATATAAAAATCTGTAATAAAATGCAATGCGTTTCACATTCTGATTATGCTGGCAAAACAGATGGGATGAGAGATAGTAAGGGGTGCTAAATGCAGGTGAGTTATAGTGAGAAGTTTAGCTCTGCGGTACCTGATATTTTAATCAAAACAAATCATCGTTGTTTAATGTCAAAATTGCAAATTTTTATGTATGTTATATTTATCAATTTAAGACACACATATAAAATTGAATATTAAACTCTTTTCAAAATATTACTGTTTGCACCTCTATAATCATATGTATATATAAATTCTTAGAATGAGATTTAAAAAAAAAAAAAAAAACCAAGACAGTAAATAGAAGAAGCAAAAGGAAGAGGTCCTTTTGCTTCTCTTTTCTCTCCCATTCTCTCTTCTTGTTTTTGATTTGACCTATCTCCTCTTTCTAATCATACACATCTCTTCTCCCTCTATCTATCCATTAACACTACCAACATATTTTAATTCACCCCCAAAAAAACCCTCGATCAACCAATACTGTTTACAAGGCTCTGTGCTTAGAACGACCAAATATAACCACCATTGGAACTCACACACCAAGTATAAGAAAATTTTTTCATCACTTATATACACCATTTTACTTGAATAATGGAACTGCAAATACAATATCCTTGTGTATCTCACTTCTATATTCATTCTCTTACTTCTCTCTGTATTTCATATCTTCTCTACAACAATTAATACTCAAACACTTTCTTGCACCGTCTCTAAAGGGATATATAAAATATTGCAGAAACAGCTGTAGACTTTTTTCTTGATAAATATTATGTAATCTATTTATTACCTTCGGTTTTTATCTCATTCTGTCAATTTATATATCTGCATGCTAATACATGACCACGTTGGACTCTTCACTCGTATCATTATCGAGCCTGGAGCTTAACCATGGTCTATCCAGAGCTCTTACTTAGTGTTTACCCAATACCTTTTGGGTCTTCCTGACACCAATACTTTTCATACTTGTATATATATAAACGTCTGTTTAGTTCCCAACTAGTCTGTTTTTCTATGCTTGCCCTTCCTGATAGTAACCTTTTTTCCATGGATCAGTTATTTTATTCAACATATTCCCCCCTCAGGTTTACACATTTATTACAGCAGTCCTTCATTTTTTCTAAGCTCTGTAAAAGAACTTGGAAGGTTAGGCTTCCAACCAGGCTTTTTGGGATACACTTAAAGCTAGGAACTTTTCCACACTTCTTCATATATACTATTTATGCATGTGTGTTTTTGTTGTCTCCTTGCCTTGACATCAACAATCTAAGAAATGTAAACAGATATGACATATGCACACTCATAGATGTGTATGTAGACTAAAGTATTAAGTAGGAAAACCAAAAGGGAGATGGCCCTGCTCAATATGTAAAGGTGTCAGGGGATCATTAGAAGTAAACAGTTTATGTAGGTGACCAAATTAGTAGTGGGGAGGTTGTTCTGAAAGCATAACTGCTAGAATAAGAATAGGCTGGGCAAATTTCACAGCTACTACCTCTGTTAGTAACAAAGGGCCTTTCCCTCAGAGTGAAAGGCAGATTGTATGATGCCTATGTATAAACAGCTATGCTACGTAGCAATGAGACATGGGCTGTAACTACTGGGATATGCAAAGGCTTGAAAGAAATGAAGCCAGTTTGCTCTGATAGATGAGTAATGTCTGTATATACAATAGTGACTTGACAGAAAAACTAGGTATACAAGGCATCAGATGTAATGTGTAAGAGAAGACTATACTGGTATGGCTATGTAATGCATATGAATGAAGACAGTTGCATTGAGATGCCAGTCTCAAATTGTAGAGGGAACATGTGGAAGGGATACTCAGGAAGACCTGGAATGAAGTTTTGAGGGAATAACAGGACCAAGACTCCTGGTGGGTTACTATGCTTGAAAAGATACTTCAGATTAGATGTAAGTGTGATTGTCCTCACCTACAGACAGTCCCCTGCATTCCTCTCCAGCTGACCATTCCTAACCTTGTTGGCTCATGGGTGTTGGTGTCATGTAAAAAGCACCCTTACTGTAAAT
The DNA here is from genome assembly GCF_006345805.1 of Octopus sinensis. Lineage (NCBI taxonomy): Eukaryota > Metazoa > Mollusca > Cephalopoda > Octopoda > Octopodidae > Octopus > Octopus sinensis. The sequence continues at coordinate 53,191,176 of NC_042997.1, read as the reverse complement.
GTACCCATGCCAGTGCTGCGTAAAAGCACTTAGTACACTCTGTAAAGTTGTTGGCGTTAGGAAGGGCATCCAGCCACAGAAACCATGCCAAAACAGACATAGAACCTGGGTAGCTCTTCAGCTGGCCAGCTCCTGTCAAGCAGTCCAACCCTTGCCAGCATTGAAAATGGATGTTAAATGATGATATATATGGATGAAAACAGTTTAATTCAAATTTGTTGGTACTCTGAGTTCCTGGTTCTGCATAAAACAAAATACAGGAGGATCAGTTATTTTATTCAACATATTCCCCTCTCAGGTTTACACATTTATTACAGCAGTCCTTCATTTTTTTCTAAGCTCTGTAAAAGAACTTGGAAGGTTAGGCTTCCAACCAGGCTTTTTGGGATACACTTAAAGCTAGGAACTTTTCCACACTTCTTCATATATACCTATTTATGCATGTGTGTTTTTGTTGTCTCCTTGCCTTGACATCATGTGATAGTTATAAGCAAGTGGTATCCTTTGTTTCTGATCTTCCCTGAAAACATGTCTAGCTATAGTGAAATATTACCTTATTTAGAAATGAGTGAAGGTTGACAACAGGAATAGTATCCAGCCATACAAAATCTGCTTGATCCATGCAAACAGAGAAAAGTGGATGTTTCATATACATTACATGTTCAATAATACTTTCAATTGAGATATTACATGTGTATCTAGCATAGAGATCAATATCCTCACTCTCTGGGTTTGTTGACTTGCAAACTACATGGTAACCTCAATAGTGTCACTGACACAAAAAAATAAAAAAAAAGAAAGCACCTAGCATACACTGAAAGTTTTGTTTAGAAAGGCATCCAGTCATAGAAACCATGCCGAAGCAGGCACTGGAGTATGATTCAGTCTGTGATCCATTGTATCCTCATCCAACCCTTGCCAGCATGGAAAACAGATGTTAGGGGATTTGTGTGTATGGCTGTGTGGTTGTTCACTTCTCAACCACATGGTTCAGTCCCTCTGCTTGACACTTTGGGTTAGTTCTTCCTCTTTGTGAGATAGAAACTGAAAGAACCCTGTTGTGCATGTGTACGTACATATATGTAGATGTTGTCTTGTCTCCACATCACAACTGTTGTAAACAAGTCACCATTATGCCCAACCAAGAATAAATATTAAACAGGTGACGGTTGATGATGGAATGTCATCCTGCCATAGAAAATATGCATCAACAAATTCCATCTGACCCATGCAACCACAGAAAAGTGAATGTTAAAACCACACACACACACACACACACACACACGCACACGCACACTTACTTTCTAACATCCATTTCCCCCATCACTCGTCGAGCTACAGCACTATTTCTAATGCTGTAAATAACTATTTTACCCATTACGCTTCACATTCTCTCTATTATTGTTCTTTATTACCTCCTCCTTGGCCCACTAAATCTTCCCTTCCCCTCCAAATGGATATTCACAAATGACATGCATCCACTTAAATCCCCATTTCTATCATACTCTTATAACACCTTAGTTTAATTACTTGGCATTAGGAAATAAGAATTTTAACTGAAATGTTTTAGGTTGAGGAAGAACCTGAAGAACAAGAGGAGCAAGTAGAACAGGAAGAAAAGGTTGATGCTGATGCAAGTGAAACAGATGAAAAGGAAGAAAAAGTAAGTAAACTCCGTAAATATATTTTTCATGACAAAATTGATTGCCAGTTATTTTTTCCAGGTCATTTAATTTGTCTGGATTCCCTTTGTATTTTTATGGTTAACAGTGATGATTATATATAATTGAACAACTGTGTATTGTATTGCAACTGATGGAACAATCAACTGAACAATTATTGAATTAGCATGGGAAGTGGTTGGGTATTCCACAAGCATGTACCCTTCACAATTCTCAAGTAAAAAAGTCAGTATGAGACTGATTTTTTGAAATGCAGGCACAGCCTCTCCAACAGGCTTTTCATCTATCTAATTTCACTTGCAAGGCTTGGGACATCCCAAAGCTATAGTGAAGTTCAAGACACTGCACAGTAGGCTCTCTCATGAACCTCATGGTTGCTAAATGAGCTTATTAACCACTTAGCCATGCTTTTGTCCAGTTATATATGTATGCATGCACACAATTATGATATAAAGGTTTACTTTTATTGCAACGGTGACTGGAATAAATGAAATTTTTAACTCATTTCAATATAGAAATACCCTTACTGATCAGTTCCAGCTCCATCTTTTTGAATGTTGAGCAATGTTTACTGTATTTATGAAAATTGACCTTGCATCCCAATATATATGGGGCAAATATTGACATTGTAAATTTGTGTAGTTATGAGGAACAGGCACTTTTTAGCTGAAAGAACCTAATACAATTAAGTAGTTCAAAAATACATGTTATGTTGCAATAGAGAGAGAACAGAAACTATATAATTCAGTTTTCTCCTGATCTCTCGAACATTGGATTTTATCAATTACATTCCCTTGTTCCGGTGGCACGTAAAAAGCCCCATTCAAGCATGGTCAATGCCCTCGTGCTGGTGACATGTAAAAAGCACCCACTACACTCTCAGAGTGGTTGGCATTAGGAAGGGCATCCAGTTGTAGAAACTTTGCCAAATTAGATTGGAGCCTGGTGCAGCCTTCTGGCTTGCCAGCCCTCAGTCGAACCGTCAAACCCATGCTAGCATGGAAAGTGGACGTTAAACAATGACGATAATTCCTAATTGATAATTTTTTACACAAAAGTTTTGTGGTTATATCATAAATTTGCGTGGATTTTAGTGATTGACCAAATTAGTTTTTACATTGTCACTCAAACATATAGATCGTATCTTAAATTTTAGCAGTTTATTTTTAAAAAATAAGCAGTACTGAATTGATTGTCTACCAAATACAAAGACAGTTCAACTTAGATATTTCTGAAATTAATTTGATTAAAGTTACTTTCCATATTATGTACGGCTCCAATCTGTATATTCTGCAGTAAAACTCAGTTATCAATTTCTTTTACATGTATGTTTCCTTTCTCTCATCTTTTAAAAATTTTATCCATATTTTGCAAAACATAAGTGTAGATGCTAATAAATGATAAAAGTACTTTCTCTACATTAAGATCCAGATTGTCATTGTTTTCCCCAATTCAAAGATAATTGTTACCATGCTTTCTTTGACTAGATTGTTTGCTTGACAATACCATAGCATGCTCAACTTTACAAATTATTTGCATGATGATGTAATTTGCATGAATTCTGTGACAATAGTATGAATTTTTAATCTTCCAGTTATTGTGTTGCTGCTTTTGCCTTTGTGTGTGTGCTCTTCACCTTTCAAAATTGAAGGGCAAAATTGTTGTTCCTCTTGTTTATAATTGTCTACAGCATTTAAGTGTTAATACCACTGAAGGAATTTTGTTCCTGCTCTTGTATGTAACCCTTTTGTTACCAACCCACCCAATACCACCCATTTTTTTCATGTTAAAATATCAACAAATATTGCTATATTCACAGTAGGATTTCACTAAACAAACATGCTGTACACACTCCAACATTTTCAGCATAAGTAACTTGTTAGAGTATGTTAATACTTTTCCTTTTATTTTTATGCTCTGCCCCCACCCCCTTACTATATAAACCTCAGATTTAGTAATAATACCTCTGAATTTGAAATGATTTTCAAATGCAGTAAATATTTAAAAATTAGTCATTAAACCAAATGTTTCAATTCCTGAATGTGTAAATAATGTCAAGCAATAATTTCTAGAAAGAAAATGTAAACATTTAGCTTCCAAAGTTTTTAGAAACTGAAGCCAGTCAGTTATCCTCATGGCTGGAAACCTGTTGACTGTGTATTCAATTTAAGTGTTCCATATAATCGCAATGACTGATTATGATGTAAAATGTAAGCATAGGAAATGGGACAAATTCAACAAACACATGGCATATTTGCAATAAATGCAGAGCATTTAGTAAGCTATATTGGCTAATACCTTATTGATATTTAAATAAAATTTAAATAGCTGTATTTGAAATTTAACCGTATTTGTAATCAGTAATTTTAAGACAAATTCCATAATTGGCTTAGGGAAGAATCTTTTGTGTTCAAGACACTTGTATATGCTTCACAAAGTAAGCCTAAATTTGTGATTAATATAATTAAAACACATGAGGCAGGGAAATATGGTAACAAAAGGGTTAACCTTATAGATATAGCATCAGTAGATTTCTGAAGTTATAGAAATACTCTAAGTAGTCTGTAGACAACTTGACTAATAGCTGTTTGATTATATAATATATACATATTAAGCATGGTGTGTTTTGACACTTCCACTAACTCTTTTGTTAGGCTTTCCTAGTGTGCACACACAAACCTGGCAGAGAGGCACACAGTACTGGTTGGCAGGGGATTCTGTGTTTATAACGTTATATTACTTTTCATTTTATCAGGTATCCCATCATTCAGATGAATTATAACCTCATTGAAGAGGAATTATTCTGTTCACACTAACAAAGTTGGCAGCTGTTGTTCCTGACAAGTGTGAAATTTCCTATTACCACCAAGTACCACCTATCAACTACCTTGGAGAATTCACTAATACTTCATCAAATCAAATATTGCTGTCAAATATCATTTCATTTTTTGAGAGGACTTTTCTCTGTTTGTTTCTGTATTTTTTTTCATGTGAAACTGTTATGCCTGAAGTGAATTGAAAGTGTACACATCATTCTTTGTGAATAAATCTTTCTACTTATTCTTTCTCTTTTTCTGCCCTCTTAAAATTATCAAGTTGGTTTCTTTATAACAGTGATAAAATAGTTTTGCATCTGTATCCATTTTCATTCAACCTTTGAGATAACTATTTATAGAAGCCAATTACTGACAAGAAAGTGGAACATTTTTTTTCCTCTGTTGTCAAAGGTATTACTTTTTGGTTAATGTATTTAAAATTTGTTTTTTAATATTTGAATACAAATAAATTGGATAAAACTAATTATAATCTTAGTTCCTACTTAGTATTTTTTTTCACGTAACTGAAAGATGTTCAATTTAAATTTTAATTTGTTTGAATTCTCTTCCTATTGAAAATTTTGATGCAATATATTTATCTGGTTATGATGATGAATCAATTTTCAAGTTGTAAAATGGGTTTTATAGTTCAGGTTGTATTTTATTAATGATGGTGAGGATTTTAATTAGTTACATAAAGTAGGTAAAAGCTTAATTCCTTCATTCTTTTCTTCCTTGTAATCACACATCACTCTCCTCCAGTAATTTTCCTGCTAAAACTCCTACCTGGTTATAATTGCAGTGTAAATATTAATTTTATATTTTAATCCTGTTCTATTACAATTATTTATTGTCCTGTTTTAAATGTGCCAACTAATGTGTGCCCTTCAATGCATGTTTGCTTTTATTATTATACTTATCAAGAGCTTACAGAAGTTTGCAGATTGTTTTCATTCAACCATTAAGCACAGAATACCATTTACTTTCCATGATTATCAATTGAAACCAATATATTGTCAAATGGGTTTTCCCTTAAAAATGCACACACACACACACACACACACACACACAAAATCAAGACATGATTGTATCTAGAAACTTAAAATTTGCATTTAATAACTTTTTGGGTTTTTTTTTTTATATAACAAAGTTATGACACTTAAAATCTTGTTTGAAACTTTTAGAGCTAAGAAAACAATTTTTTTGGACCATCAATGTAAATCAGTTTTATTGGGAATTTTGGTAAGGGCATTAGTCTTTTATGGGAAGAGATTAAGAAGAACCATAGCCAGCACAAACTGTCCAGCTAGTAATCAAATGTTCAAACAAGTCTTTGAGAGCTTTATAATGCAAGTAGAAAGTTTATTAGTGTAACTGGAATGCCTTCTTTGACTCTATGGACAGAATGTAAATAATTGAATGTTTTATTTATTGTACTGGGGTATATATGATACATTTACCAAATTGTAATTTCAGATTTGTGACACCAGTTGTCTCCTATATCGATCAGGAGACAACTTATATTTATAGATAATTATGGGTTGTGTGTTGTCTATCCACTCACACTGGAAGGAAAGGGGGAGCAACAAGCATTACAAAGTTATAAAGCTAGGTTATCATGTATGATTACAAGAGTAGTGGATTTGCACATGGTTTGTGTTGTAAGCATCAGATCTTTGTTGGAGTGTCAGACTGTGCCATAGAAAGTCAAGACGTCATTGGAGAAATGGATTCAGAATGAATTCACCCTTACCATTACTGAAAAAGAAGCATGAAGGTACTATTTGTGAGTGGCTAAATGAGAATACATGATAGCAAGAGATGTCGGTCAAAGTTAACTAACCACTAGGCCATATGCCTTTACACACAATTATATATATATATAAATTATTTAAAGGTCACAATATATGTATTAAAGTGCTACTAATAGTTTGATGTGTTGAGATAACTCAAACATGTTCTTCAGGTGCAAACCACATATCATAACAAAAATATTGTATAAATAGAAGAAACACGATGAAGCTGAGAAGGCAGCATATAGAAAACTCAGACAGTAAACAAAAAACGAAACTAAAGTGTCAAGAGGTAAAAAGTGCTATCCTCCTTTGGCCTTAAATGATAAGGCTGGAAAGATATCAAGTCAATCAGGAATAGGTGGAATTTTCCAATTCATCTGAATATATTTATACATATGCATGTAACTACTGAAAATTTCTGACCTGGAGTTCAGTAGAGTTAGGAATTAGTGGTTGCATGCATATGTATAAATATATTCTGAAGAATTGGAAAATTCTGCCTTTTCCTGACTTGATATCTTTCCAACCTTATTAAGGACAATAGCACTTTTTACCTTTTGACGTTTTAGTTTCATTTTTCTTAGTTTACTGTCTGCATTTTCTATATGCTGCCTTCCTTCTATTTATTCAATTATTTAGTTCATTGTATGTGGTTTGCTCCTGAAAATATGTTTGAGTTCTCTCAACATATGAAACTATTAGTAGCACTTTAATACATGTATTGTGACCATTAAATAATATTTCTCTCACCAGATGGAGTACATTTTTTTTATTGAAGTGTGTGTGCTATGTAACAGAACACCAACTCTCACTTGAAACTAACATGTCCAAGACCTGAATGTGCTCTAGAGCTATCTCTTGGTCTTGCCAAACTTCAATCTTTCATTTTATAGATATCTTCCAGTCTTTAGATACCTGGTAAAATGTCCCAATCTCAAGAAAGGCAACTTCTCTAACCTTAACAACTACAGAACTATTGCTCTATTTTATTCATTACTTTTCATTTTCAGGAGGCGTTCTTCAAAAATAAATTTCTCCAGTGCTTTGAGTCTCTTTCTTTTCTTGATAACTATTTGTATAGTTTCTGTAGAGCAAGATGTACATGCAATTTACTTTCCTCTGTCCCATACCTTATAAGTAATGTCACTGCACATGGCATAAGCAAAACCTTTGACTGTCTGGTACAAGAATTTCTTGATTTAATTTCTTGCATATGGGTTTCATCTTAGATTTGAAATTTGCTGTCAATATTGCTATGTACAGTAACAGTTTTCTAACCCAATCTATCAATTTTGATGTAACTAAAGGCTTGATTATCCAGACACACACAGCAGCTACTCTTTCTCTTGTATATTTGATAGCAGCTTTACTATTACTTGCAATAATGCTCACTTCTACATAGAGGCTAATACTTATCATCCTTCAACTTTTCACAAAAGGTTAATGGCAATCCAGTAAACAATTTTGTACCTCACACTCTTTTGTCATTGACAACATATATTTATAACCCTCAAAGTCATAAGTGCTTGATCTTGTAATTACTGACTTTCTTATTGAACCTACATACATAACTAAAGCTTAATGCTGAGGACCACTCCTTCCCTTTTAAGTTAAAAAATACTTCAGCTTTGATCAATTGCTGACTCCCCACAAAGCTGAAGTATAACCCTTCACACTTGCTTAATCTGCCAAGAAAGCCCCCACCCCACCCATAAGGGAATCTAGACAACTTCTACAAACTATGTTCTGGCTCTATGAAAAAGCCCTTAACATCTTTCAAGAGAAATAAGTCAGACATGATTATTGTACAGTAGGAACATATTGTCAGAAAACAAGGATTTATAGTTTAATTTGAGATTGCCTCAAAAGCAATGATTAAAGAGAAAGAACTGAGAACAGAATCCTTATGAAAGAGCCATAAATATGCTAAATTCTTCACTGTACACTGCTCCTGATTCATTTATCCATGCTTATCCTTCTCATTGTTTATCAAACAAGTCTTCCTTACATATAATACGATTTTTTAATGCTAAACTAAGTTTCACTCCTAATTATTAGATGAGATACATGTGTAATTCTACATTCCAATAAAAACCCATAGGCAGCTTCAACCTGCTCTAAATAGCAGCCAAGTCTCAGTCAAACTGCAACTTGATGTCTAAAATAAATTGTCGAAAAATAAGAGATATGCCAAGAAAAATACCTTTAACCATAGGTCTCTTCCTGTTATGAAATTAAATACTGTGAACCTCAAAATAAAAACCAAGGAATAAAAATTATATTATTCAATAACTAAAGTTTTTGGCAAGTATGGGAGATAATTCTGGCCATATCTCAGTCTTGTTTCAGAAGTCTGCAAAGCATTGCTTTTACCATACTCGCTGAAGTTGTAATGAAAAGTTGGCATTGGAAAATGATCTTTTAGAGAGTAAATAATTCAGTTGCCATTCACAGAAAAGACAAAGTTGATGTCAGCATATTTTAAAATTCTCTTTTTTTTTCTACCATTTTCATAGCAACCTTTCTAATTATTCTTGCCTCCATTCCAGTATATATTTCTTAATTGCCCACAAGGGGCTAAACATAGAGGGGACAGACAAGGGGTTTAAGTTGATTACATTGACCCCAGTGATTAACTGGTACTTATTTAATCGACCCTGAAAGGATGAAAGGCAAAGTCAACCTCGGTGGAATTTGAACTCGGAACGTAATGGCAGACGAAATACTGCTAAGCATTTCGACTGGAGTGCAAACGTTTCTGCCAACTCGCTGCCTTCATTCCAGTATAAGAACATAAAATGATGCAAAAAAAAATACTGAAATGCATTGTTCTGATACTTTATGAATTCTACCTTGCACCTTTAACAATAATGATTTTTAACACAAACATAAGACCACAAATTTGAGGTGAGGGGAACAATTGATTAGATTAACCTTCAAGTACTTGACAGTTACTTTATTGAATGAGAAGCAAAGCTAACTTTCATGTGATTGAAATTTGGAAGAAAGTTAATCCCTCAATCTACCTTTTCTGCCATTCAACGCTCTATTAATAACAATTTTTTTCAAAACATAAATACTGAACAGTATATATAAAGGACAAAATCCTTTTGAGAACAGAAAAAATTGCTGGCATATCTTTCTACTTGTTCTACAATACATTTCAATGCTTCAAAAACAAATTTAATATGTAATAACAATTATTTTTTTTAGTTTTGCCACCAGAATTTATTAATGTATGCATGTTACAAATAGATGTAAATGCAGTTATACACACACACACACACATATATATAATTACACAATACACACACACACATATATATATATATAGTTAGATATATAGTCAACAGATGAAATCCAGAGATTCTCGATAAAGAAAATACTTAATGGCACTCAAATGATTCGAAATTAGACTCTGATGTCCAATTTCAAGGGGTAAAGAGTGATGATAAGTGGAATCAAGGTGAGCAGATATAGAAGTAATTATGCAGATAAACAAATTAAATATAACAGCTTGGGTTAGATATATGAAATATGTATACATGCAAACAGAAAGAAATCAAAAATTGATAACTTTCAGACGAATATTTAAGTGTAAATATATAGATATTTATATTAATAGATCAAACTCGCACAGAGTACAAACAACAGAAAATTAAAGGTGAATAGGCAAAGTGTTATAACTCAACAGCTGTTTCTGAGAGCTCAGAGAGCCATCATAATATTGGTAGATGTAGTTCAACCCAATATGCAGGCTGTAATGGAAGTGAAAAAGTATTGAATAAATCAAGCCTCTGTCACCAGGTAGAAAAAATCATGATGCAGAGAATTTTAGAGGTGGAATATAAGATCTGAAGTGTAAGATTTTTTGTACCCTGATGATGGAGGCTCAATTTATCCAATGTTTATTTGCTTCCATTATAGCCTGTATATTATGGTGAACTACATCTACCAACATGATAGAACTATGAGCCCCCAAAATCAGCTGCTGGATTAAAACACCTTACCTCATTTTCTGTAATTTTCTCTGTCATTTGTACTCTGTATAAGTTTGATTTATTAATATAAATATCTATATTTTTAAACTTAAATATTCATCGCCTGAAAGTCTTCAGTCTTTGCTTTCTTATTGCTTGTATAGATATTCTTTCATTTGACTGCCCATGCTGGAATACTGCCTTTAGTCAAACAAATCGACCCCAGGACTTATTCTTTGTAAGCCTAGTACTTATTCTATCAGTCTCCTATGCTGAGCCACTAAGTTACAAGGTTGTAAACACACCAAAGTCAGTTGTCAAGTGGCAGAGGGGGAACAAACAAACATATATATATATTTATATATATACAATGGGCTTCTTTCAGTTTCTGTCTACCAAATCCACTCACAAGGCTTTGGCCAGCCTGGGGCTATAGTAGAAGACACTTGCCCAAGGTGCGACACAGTGGGACTGAACCCAGAACCATGTGGTTGGGAAGCAAGCTCCTTACCACACAGCCACACCTGCACATATATATTTTGTATATCTAAGCCAAGTTGTTTATATTTAATTTTATTCACATAATTGCCTTTATATAGTTAAAGATATTTAACAGTAGAGTGAGATAAAAGATGTGCAACAAATATATTAAGACTCTAAATTTTTTAAATGATACAAATAAAATAAGTATATGCATATATATCATCATCATCATCTTCATTGTTTACTGTCCATGTACCATGCTGGCATGGTTTGATAGGAATAGGCTAGCCAGTGAGCAATCCAGACCCCAGTTAACTGTTTTAGTATGGTTTCTACAGCTGGATGCCCTTCCTAATGCCAACCACTTTACAGAATGCGTTGGGTACTTTTTACATGCTACGGGCACAGGTGCATCTACATGGCATCAGCATGAATGCATTTATGCAGCACCAGCATTCATGCATTTTACATGGCACTGGTATTGGCCCTGTAAAAATGCATGAGTGCATTTTATGTGGCACTGGCACTTGCAAAGGACATGCCTGTATGCATGAATGACTACAAATTTACTTAGCTTGATGCATCTTCTTGAGTACAGCAAATCACCACAACTCCCAGTCCTATGTCATTTCCTCAGTGAGGCCCAGCATCTGAAGATCATTTTTCACTACTTCATCCTACATCTTCCTGGGTCTATTCCTTCCACAGGTACCCTCCACAATTACAGATCAGCACTTCTTTAAGTAGCTTTCCTCATCCATATGCATCACATCACCAAACCAGCACAATCTTCTCTCTTACACACATCTGATGCCAGTTTTTGTCTTAAATCATTTGCACTCTGTCATGCATGTACACTGACATTGCCCATTCGGTGGAACATACTAGCTTCATTTCTTTCAGGCCTTTGCAAGTTTTCTGTTGTTGGAGCTCATGTTTCAATGCCATGCAACATAGGTGTATGTACACAGGCATCATACTACAATCTGCCTTGACATATAATAAACATGATAGATCGCTAGCCACTACACATTCTTTATTTTTTCTCCTTGTTTCTTTCTGTGTTCCTTTCTGTGGAAGAGCGCAGGCTTGAAACGTTAAAGACTTTTTCACTTCCCAAGCATTATACTAATACATCTGTTTGTTGTCTACACCACCTGTCTTCATCCTTTGTTTTTTTTGTAAATTCTCTCCCTATATATATACATATATATATATATACTAGCAGCATAGCCCGGCGTTGTCCGGGTATGTAAGAGCCCCTAGTAGGCAACGACTAATCCCAATCTAGTCCTTTCGCTCTAGGGAACGAAGGCACATGTGTAGGTTGCAATGTCTTCTCTTCACTCGAATACTTCTGTGTATTTTTTCTGATGGTAAGGTATTGCATGGAAAACTAACATCAGAATTAAGTTTTTTAGGGTAACATTAAGCTTCACCATGAGTTTGGTGAAAATCGATTGCAAGTTGCGAAAATTACAATAGAAAATGTGTTGCACATAAAGAGTTTAGATTCTCGACCCCATGTCGAATTTATCGATTTTTTTCAGAACTGCGGGAACTTTTCAAAATTTTTGCTGCTTTAATTTTGAATTATGACATTGGGCTATGTGTGTGTCAAGTTTCATCAGAATCGGTTGAAAGCCATGGTCAGGGTGAGGGTACAACCTGACAGACAAACTGCCGTTTATATAGAGAAAGATATATATATATATATATATTTATACATGATTCTTGACTAGCATCCGTCCTAGTGGAGCGCTAAAAGCACCATCCGAACATGATCGTTGCCAGGGCTGCTGACTGGCTTCTGTGCTGGGGGCACGTAAAAAGCACCATTCATGTGTGATCATTACCAGCGTCACCATACTACTTGTGCCAGTGGCACATGAAAGACAACATTGGAATGAGGTCGTTGCCAGTGCCACTGGACTGGCTCCTGTGTGGATACATGTAAAAACACGATTTAAGCATGGTTGTTGCCAGTACCGCCTATCTGGCCATCATGCCAGAGGCACGTAAAAGCACCCACTACACTCTCGGAGTGGTTGGTATTAGGAAGGGCATCCAGCTGTAGAAACTCTGCCAGATCAGATTAGAGTCTGGTGCATCAATCTGGCTTGCCAGTCCTCAGTCAAACCATCAGCATGGAAAGCGGACGTTAAACGATGATGATGATATATATATATAAAAAGTTTTGAATGGTACAACAATGCACTATAATATAAAAAATGGACGATATACCTGTTGTAATTTAGTTATTCATAGTCCAATGATATTTCGGAATAAAATTCCATCTTCAGATATTCTTATTATATATATATAATTATTATATATATGGCAGTAACTCCGTCTAAGAATATCTGAAGAAGGAATTTTATTCCAAAATATCATCAGATAACTACATTACAACAGGTATATAGTTCATTTTTTTGTATTATAGTGCATTGTTGTACCATACAAACAATGCACAATGCTTCAAGCGAAATACAATACTCCCTATATATACATATATATATACATACATATATATACAGTATATATATATATTATTATATATATGGCAGTAACTCCGTCTAAGAATATCTGAAGAAGGAATTTTATTCCAAAATATCATCAGATAACTACATTACAACAGGTATATAGTTCATTTTTTTGTATTATAGTGCATTGTTGTACCATACAAACAATGCACAATGCTTCAAGCGAAATACAATACTCCCTATATATACATATATATATACATACATATATATACAGTATATATATATATTTATATATATATACTGTAAATCCTCAAGTATAGTCGGCCCTTGAGTATAATACGCAGGGGATTTTTAGGGGGCTGTACCTCTAAAAAACCTAAACCTTGTGTATAATACGCACCCCTTCTCTTGAGTCAAGGAGGTCTATACAACTTGCTTGGTTTGTAAAAATGTATACGGTAACATCCTTTATTATTATTGTATACATAACATGATGCAAACATGTAGCTTTTTTGGGCATTTTGTTTGCAGAAAATAAAGAAATAACAGGAATAACGTTTAATAAATGTTGCTTATTGCAAGTTATGGATGATTCTTTTATGACCTCGTGGCTTTCAGGCTTAACTTAAGGTATTTTCGGGCCCGACATCACAAAATGCATCTGAATAAACATTGCTGGACAGCAAATTGAGACTCGGACATTGATGACAAAATAATTTTC